>NW_025728125.1:0-113790 GCF_021461385.2 Schistocerca piceifrons | reverse complement strand
TAATCATTCCTGTGGCACTAGTTATAGATTCTGATGCTTTACTTCAGGTTTACTGTATCCCTTGGACCTTCTTATTGACGATGAAACACAGAAATTGCATCGGAATTAAATACAAAAGGCAGATTTCCGACTTAAGTACAAGATGACTGACTCTTATTACTGACTATGATTTGAACCATTCCTGTGACACTAGTTATAGATTCCGATGCTTAACTTCAGATTTACTGTATCCCTCTGACCTTCTTATTGACGATGAAACACAGAAATTGCATCGGAATTAAATACAAAAGGCACAATGCCGACTTAAGTACAAGAAGACTGACTCATCCCACTGTCTATGTTTTGAACCATTCCTGTTACACAAGTTATAGATTCCGATGCTTCACTTCCTGTTTTCTGTATCCCTTGGACCTTCTTATTGACGATGAAGCACAGAAATTGCATCGGAATTAAATACAAAAGGCACAATGCCGACTTAAGTATAAGAAGACTGACTCTTCCCACTGTCTATGTTTTGAACCATTCCTGTTACACAAGTTATAGATTCCGATGCTTCACTTCCTGTTTTCTGTATCCCTTGGACCTTCTTGTTTACGATGAAGCACAGAAATTGCATCGGAATTATATACAAAATGCACAATGCCGACTTAAATACAAGAAGACTGACTCTTTTACTGACTATGTTTTGAACCATTCCTGTGACACTAGATATAGACTCTGATGCTTCACTTCAGGTTTACTATATGCGTTGGGCTTTCTTATTGACGATGAAATACAGAAATTGCATCGGAATTAAATACAAAAGGTACAATGCCGACTTAAGTACAAGAAGACTGACTCATCCCACTGTCTATGTTTTGAACCATTCCTGTTACACAAGTTATAGATTCCGATGCTTCTCTTCCAGTTTTCTGTATCCCTTGGACCTTCTTATTGACGATGAAGCACAGAAATTGCATCGGAATTAAATACAAAAGGCACAATGCCGACTTAAGTACAAGAAGACTGACTCTTCCCACTGTCTATGTTTTGAACCATTCCTGTTACACAAGTTATAGATTCCGATGCTTCACTTCCTGTTTTCTGTATCCCTTGGACCTTCTTATTGACGATGAAGCACAGAAATTGCATCGGAATTATATACAAAATGCACAATGCCGTCTTAAATACAAGAAGACTGACTCTTTTTACTGACTATGTTTTGAACCATTCCTGTGACACTAGATATAGACTCTGATGCTTCACTTCAGGTTTACTATATCCCTTGGGCCTTCTAATTGACGATGAAATACAGAAATTGCATCGGAATTAAATGGAAAAGGCACAATTGCGACTTAACTACAAGAAGAATGACTCTTTCTACTGTATATGTTTTGAACCATTCCTGTGACACTAGTTATAGATTCCGATGCTTCACTTCAGGTTTACTGTATCCCTCTGACCTTCTTATTGACGATGAAACACAGAAATTGCATCGGAATTAAATACAAAAGGCAGAATGCCGACTTAAGTACAAGAAGACTGACTCTTCCCACTGTCTATGTTTTGAACCATTCCTGTTACACAAGTTATAGATTCCGATGCTTCACTTCCTGTTTTCTGTATCCCCTGGACCTTCTTATTGACGATGAAGCACAGAAATTGCATCGGAATTATATACAAAATGCACAATGCCGACTTAAATACAAGAAGACTCACTCTTTTTACTGACTATGTTTTGAACCATTCCTGTGACACTAAATATAGACTCTGATGCTTCACTTCAGGTTCACTGTATCCCTTGGACCTTCTTATTGACGATGAAACGCAGAAATTGCATCGGAATTAAATACAAAAGGCCCAATGCCGACTTAAGTACAAGAAGACTGACTCTTCTTACTGACTATGTTTTGAATCACTCCTGTGACACTAGTTATAGATTCTGATGCTTTACTTCAGGTTTACTGTATCCCTTGGACCTTCTTATTGACGATGAAACACAGAAATTGCATCGGAATTAAATACAAAAGGCAGATTGCCGACTTAAGTACAAGATGACTGACTCTTATTACTGACTATGATTTGAACCATTCCTGTGACACTAGTTTTGGAGTCCGATGCTTAACTTCAGATTTACTGTATCCCTCTGACCTTCTTATTGACGATGAAACACAGAAATTGCATCGGAATTAAATACTAAAGGCACAATGCCGAATTAAGTACAAGAAGACTGACTCTTTTTACTGTCGATGTTTGAACCATTCCTGTGACCCTAGTTACAGATTCCGATGCTTCACTCCTGCTTTAATGTATTCCTTGGACCTTCTTATTGACGATGAAACACAGAAATTGCATCGGAATTAAATAAAAAAGCACAATGACGACTTAAGTCCAAGACGACTGACTCTTCTCACTGTCTATGTTTTGAACCATTCCTGTGACACTAGTTATAGATTCCGATGCTTAACTTCAGATTTACTGTATCCCTCTGACCTTCTTATTGACGATGAAACACAGAAATTGCATCGGAATTAAATACTAAAGGCACAATGCCGAATTAAGTACAAGAAGACTGACTCTTTTTACTGTCGATGTTTGAACCACTCCTGTGACACTAGTTATAGATTCTGATGCTTTACTTCAGGTTTACTGTATCCCTTGGACCTTCTTATTGACGATGAAACACAGAAATCGCATCGGCATTAAATACAAAAGGCAGATTGCCGACTTAAGTACAAGATGACTGAATCTTCTTACTGACTATGTTTTGAACCATTCCTTTGACACTAGTTATAGATTCCGATGCTTAACTTCAGATTTACTGTATCCCTCTGACCTTCTTATTGACGATGAAACACAGAAATTGCATCGGAATTAAATACTAAAGGCACAATGCCGAATTAAGTACAAGAAGACTGACTCTTCCCACAGTCTATGTTTTGAACCATTCCTGTGACACTAGTTATGGATTCCGATGCTTCACTTCAGGTTACTGTATCCCTCTGACCTTCCTGTTGACGATGCAACACAGAAATTGCATCGGAATTTAATACAAAAGGCACAATGCCAACTTATGTACAAGAATACTGACTCTTCTTACTGCCTATGATTTGAACCATCCCTGTGGCACTTGTTATATATTCCGATGCTTCAATACAAGTTTACTGTATCCCTTGACCTTCTTGTTGACGATGAAACACAGAAATTGCATCGCAATTAAATAAAAAATGCACAGTGCCGACTTAAGTACAAGAAGACTGACTTTTCTTACTGTCTATGATTTGAACCATTCCTGTGACACTAGTTATAGATTCCGATGCTTCACTCCAGGTTTACTATATCCCTTGGACCTTCTTATTGACAATGACATACAGAAATTGCATCGGAATTAAATAGAAAAGGCACAATGCCGACTTAAGTACAAGAAGACTGACTCTTCCTACTGTCTATGTTTTGAACCATTCCTGTGACACTAGTTATAGATTCCGATGCTTCACTTCAGGTTACTGTATCCCTCTGACCTTCCTGTTGACGATGCAACACAGAAATTGCATCGGAATTTAATACAAAAGGCACAATGCCGACTTAAGTACAAGAAGACTGACTCTTCCCACAGTCTATGTTTTGAACCATTCCTGTGACACTAGTTATGGATTCCGATGCTTCACTTCCGGTTTACTGTATCCCTTGGACCTTGTTATAGACGATGAAGCACAGAAATTGCATCGGAAGTATATACAAAATGCACAATGCCGACTTAAATATAAGAAGACTGACTCTTCTTACTGACTATGTTTTGAACCATTCCTGTGACACTAGTTATAGACTGTAATGCTTCACTTCAGGTTTACTGTATCCCTTGGACCTTCTTATTGAAGACGAAACACAGAAATTGCATCGGAATTGAATAAAAAGGCACAATGCCGACTTAAGTACATGAATGCTGACTCTTCTTACTGCCTATGTTTTGAACCATCCCTGTGACACTAGTTATAGATTCCGATGCTTCTCTCTAGGTTTACTATATCCCTTGGACCTTCTGATTGACGATGAAATACAGAAATTGCATCGGAATTAAATAAAAAAGGCACAATGCCGACTTAAGTACAAGAAGACTGACTCTTCTTACTGTCTATGATTTGAACCATTCCTGTGACACTAGTTATAGATTCCGATGCTTCACTCCAGGTTTACTGTATCCCTTGGACCTTCTTATTGACTATGAAACACAGAAATTGCATCGGAATTATATACGAAAGGCACAATGCCGACTTAAGTACAAGAGGACTGACTCTTCTTACTGACTATGATTTGAAACATTCATGTGACACTAGTTATAGATTCCGATGCTTCACTTCAGGTTTACTGCATCCCTCTGCCCTTCTTATTGACCATGAAACACAGAAATTGCAGTGGAATTAAATACAAAAGGCACAATGCCGACTTAAGTTGAAGAAGACTGATTCTTCTTCTGTCTATGTTTTGAACCATTTCTGTGACCCTAGTTATAGATTTCGATGCTTCACTTCAGGTTTACTGTATCCCTTCGAACTTCTTATTGACGATGAAACACAGACATTGCATCGGAATTAAATACAAAAGGCACAATGCCGACTTAAGTACAAGAAGACCGACTCTTCTTACTGACTATGTTTTGAACCATTCCTGTGACACTAGTTATAGATTCCGGTGCTTCACTTCAGGTTTACTGTATCCCTTGGACCTTCTTATTGATGCTGAAACACAGAATTTGCATCGGAATTAAATACAAAAAGCACAATGCCGAGTTAATAACAAGATATCTGACTGTTCTTACTGTCTATGTTTTGATCCAGCCCTGTGACACTAGTTATAGATTCCGATGCTTCACTCCAGGTTTTCTGTATCCCATTCACTTTCTTATTGAGGCTGAAACACAGAAATTGCATCGGAATGAAATACTAAAGGCACAATAGCGACTTAAGTACAAGAACACCGACTCTTCTTACTTACTATGTTTTGAACCATTCATGTGACACTAGTTATAGATTCCGGTGCTTCACTTCAGGTTTACTGTATCCCTTGGACCTTCTTATTGACGATGAAACGCAGAAATTGCATCGGAATTATATACAATAGGCACAATTCCGACTTAAGTACAAGAAGACTGACTCCTCTTACTGACTATGTTTTGAATCATTCCTGTGACACTAGTTATAGATTCTGATGCTTTACTTCAGGTTTACTGTATCCCTTGGACCTTCTTATTGACGATGAAACACAGAAATTGCATCGGCATTAAATACAAAAGGCAGATTGCCGACTTAAGTACAAGATGACTGACTCTTCTTACTGACTATGTTTTGAACCATTCCTTTGACACTAGTTATAGATTCCGATGCTTAACTTCAGATTTACTGTATCCCTCTGACCTTCTTATTGACGATGAAACACAGAAATTGCATCGGAATTAAATACTAAAGGCACAATGCCGAATTAAGTACAAGAAGACTGACTCTTTTTACTGTCGATGTTTTGAACCATTCCTGTGACACTAGTTATAGTTTCCGATGCTTCACTGCTGGTTTACTGTATCCGTTGGACCTTCTTATTGAAGATGAAACACAGAAATTGCATCGGAATTAAATACAAAAGGCACAATGCCAACTTATGTACAAGAATACTGACTCTTCTTACTGCCTATGATTTGAACCATCCCTGTGACACTTGTTATATATTCCGATGCTTCAATACAAGTTTACTGTATCCCTTGACCTTCTTGTTGACGATGAAACACAGAAATTGCATCGCAATTAAATAAAAAATGCACAATGCCGACTTAAGTACAAGAAGACTGACTTTTCTTACTGTCTATGATTTGAATCATTCCTGTGACACTAGTTATAGATTCCGATGCTTCACTCCAGGTTTACTATATCCCTTGGACCTTCTTATTGACAATGACATACAGAAATTGCATCGGAATTAAATAGAAAAGGCACAATGCCGACTTAAGTACAAGAAGACTGACTCTTCCTACTGTCTATGTTTTGAACCATTCCTGTGACACTAGTTATAGATTCCGATGCTTCACGTCAGGTTACTGTATCCCCCTGACCTTCCTGTTGACGATGCAACACAGAAATTGCATCGGAAATTAATACAATAGGCACAATGCCGACTTAAGTACAAGAAGACTGACTCTTCCCACAGTCTATGCTTTGAACCATTCCTGTGACACTAGTTATGGATTCCGATGCTTCACTTCCGGTTTACTGTATCCCTTGGACCTTGTTATTGACGATGAAGCACAGAAATTGCATCGGAAGTATATACAAAATGCACAATGCCGACTTAAATATAAGAAGACTGACTCTTCTTACTGACTATGTTTTGAACCATTCCTGTGACACTAGTTATAGACTGTAATGCTTCACTTCAGGTTTACTGTATCCCTTGGACCTTCTTATTGAAGACGAAACACAGAAATTGCATCGGAATTGAATACAAAAGGCACAATGCCGACTTAAGTACATGAATGCTGACTCTTCTTACTGTCTATGTTTTGAACCATCCCTGTGACACTTGTTATAGATTCCGATGCTTAACTCCAGGTTTACTGTATCCCTTGGACCTTCTTGTTGACGATGAAACACAGAAATTGCATCGGAATTAAATACAAAAGGCACAATGCCGACTTAAGTACATGAATGCTGACTCTTCTTACTGTCTATGTTTTGAAACATCCCTGTGACACTTGTTATAGATTCCGATGCTTCACTCCAGGTTTACTGTATCCCTTGGACCTTCTTGTTGACGATGAAACACAGAAATTGCATCGGAATTGAATACAAAAGGCACAATGCCGACTTACGTACATGAATGCTGACTCTTCTTACTGTCTATGTTTGAACCATCCCTGTGACACTTGTTATAGATTCCGATGCTTCACTCCAGGTTCACTGTATCCCTTGCACCTTCTTATTGACGATGAAACGCAGAAATTGCATCGGAATTAAATACAAAAGGCGAAATGCCGACTTAGATACAAGAAGACTCACTCTTCTTACTGACTATGTTTTGAATAATTCCTGTGGCACTAGTTATAGATTCTGATGCTTTACTTCAGGTTTACTGTATCCCTTGGACCTTCTTATTGACGATGAAACACAGAAATTGCATCGGAATTAAATACAAAAGGCACAATGCCGACTTAAGTACAAGAAGACTGACTCATCCCACTGTCTATGTTTTGAACCATTCCTGTTACACAAGTTATAGATTCCGATGCTTCACTTCCTGTTTTCTGTATCCCTTGGACCATCTTATTGACGATGAAGCACAGAAATTGCATCGGAATTAAATACAAAAGGCACAATGCCGACTTAAGTATAAGAAGACTGACTCTTCCCACTGTCTATGTTTTGAACCATTCCTGTTACACAAGTTATAGATTCCGATGCTTCACTTCCTGTTTTCTGTATCCCTTGGACCTTCTTATTGACGATAAAGCACAGAAATTGCATCGGAATTATATACAAAATGCACAATGCCGACTTAAATACAAGAAGACTGACTCTTTTTACTGACTATGTTTTGAACCATTCCTGTGACACTAGATATAGACTCTGATGCTTCACTTCAGGTTTACTATATGCGTTGGGCCTTCTTATTGACGATGAAATACAGAAATTGCATCGGAATTAAATACAAAAGGCACAATGCCGACTTAAGTACAAGAAGACTGACTGATCCCACTGTCTATGTTTTGAACCATTCCTGTTACACAAGTTATAGATTCCGATGCTTCTCTTCCAGTTTTCTGTATCCCTTGGACCTTCTTATTGACGATGAAGCACAGAAATTGCATCGGAATTAAATACAAAAGGCACAATGCCGACTTAAGTACAAGAAGACTGACTCTTCCCACTGTCTATGTTTTGAACCATTCCTGTTACACAAGTTATAGATTCCGATGCTTCACTTCCTGTTTTCTGTATCCCTTGGACCTTCTTATTGACGATGAAGCACAGAAATTGCATCGGAATTATATACAAAATGCACAATGCCGACTTAAATACAAGAAGACTCACTCTTTTTACTGACTATGTTTTGAACCATTCCTGTGACACTAAATATAGACTCTGATGCTTCACTTCAGGTTCACTGTATCCCTTGGACCTTCTTATTGACGATGAAACGCAGAAATTGCATCGGAATTAAATACAAAAGGCACAATGCCGACTTAAGTACAAGAAGACTGACTCTTCTTACTGACTATGTTTTGAATCATTCCTGTGACACTAGTTATAGATTCTGATGCTTTACTTCAGGTTTACTGTATCCCTTGGACCTTCTTATTGACGATGAAACACAGAAATTGCATCGGAATTAAATACAAAAGCCAGATTGCCGACTTAAGTACAAGATGACTGACTCTTATTACTGACTATGATTTGAACCATTCCTGTGACACTAGTTTTAGAGTCCGATGCTTAACATCAGATTTACTGTATCCCTCTGACCTTCTTATTGACGATGAAACACAGAAATTGCATCGGAATTAAATACTAAAGGCACAATGCCGAATTAAGTACAAGAAGACTGACTCTTTTTACTGTCGATGTTTGAACCATTCCTGTGACCCTAGTTATAGATTCCGATGCTTCACTCCTGCTTTAATGTATTCCTTGGACCTTCTTATTGACGATGAAACACAGAAATTGCATCGGAATTAAATAAAAAAGCACAATGCCGACTTAAGTCCAAGACGACTGACTCTTCTTACTGTCTATGTTTTGAACCATTCCTGTGACACTAGTTATAGATTCCGATGCTTAACTTCAGATTTACTGTATCCCTCTGACCTTCTTATTGACGATGAAACACAGAAATTGCATCGGAATTAAATACTAAAGGCACAATGCCGAATTAAGTAGAAGAAGACTGACTCTTTTTACTGTCGATGTTTGAACCACTCCTGTGACACTAGTTATAGATTCTGATGCTTCACTTCAGGTTTACTGTATCCCTCTGACCATCTTATTGACGATGAAACTCAGAAATTGCATCGAAATTAAATACAAACTGCACAATGCCGATTTAAGTACAAGAAGACTGACTCTTCTTACTGACTATGATTCGAACCATTCCTGTGACACTAGTTATAGACTCTAATGCTTCACTGCAGGTTTACTGTATCCCTTGGACCTTCTTATTGAAGATGAAACACAGAAATTGCATCGGAATTAAATACAAAAGGCACAATGCCAACTTAAGTACAAGAAGACTGACTTTTCTTACTGTCTATGATTTGAATTATTCCTGTGACACTAGTTAAAGATTCCGATGCTTCACTCCAGGTTTACTATATCCCTTGGACCTTCTTATTGACAATGAAATACAGAAATAGCATCGGAATTAAATAGAAAAATCACAATGCCGACTTAAGTACAAGAAGACTGACTCTTCCCACTGTCTATGATTTGAACCGTCCCTGTGACACTTGTTATAGATTCCGATGCTTCACTCCAGGTTTACTATATCCCTTGGACCTTCTTATTGACGATGAAACACAGAAATTGCATCGGAATCAAATACAAAAGGCACAATCCCGACTTTAGTACAAGAAGACTGACTCTTCTTACTGACTATGTTCTGAACCATTCCTGTGACACTAGTTATAGATTTCGATGCTTCACTTCAGATTTACTGTATCCCTCTGACGTTCTTATTGACGATGAAACACAGAAATTGTGTCGGAATTAAATACAAAAGGCACAATGCCGAATTAAGTACAAGAAGACTGACTCTTCTTACTGTCTATGCTTTGAACCATTCCTGTGACACTAGTAATAGATTCCGATGCTTCACACTAGGTTTACTGTATCCCTTGGACCTTCTTATTGACGATGATACACAGAAATTGCATCGGAATTAAATAAAAAAGGCACAATGCCAACTTAAGTACAAGAAGACTAACTCATCTTACTGTCTATGTTTGAACCATTCCTGGACAC
Organism: Schistocerca piceifrons; assembly: GCF_021461385.2. Classification (NCBI taxonomy): domain Eukaryota; kingdom Metazoa; phylum Arthropoda; class Insecta; order Orthoptera; family Acrididae; genus Schistocerca; species Schistocerca piceifrons. Next base: position 103,813 of record NW_025728125.1, on the reverse strand, counting down.
TAGTTACTGATTCCGATGCTTCACTCCACGTTTACTGTATCCCTTGGACCTTCTTATTGACGATGAAACACAGAAATTACATCGGAATTATATACGAAAGGCACAATGCCGACTTAAGTACAAAAAGACTGACTCTTCTTACTGTCTATGCTTTGAAATATTCCTGTGACCCTAGTTATAGATTACGATGCTTCACTTCAGGTTTACGGTATCCCTTGGACCTTCTTATTGACGATGAATCACAGAAATTGCATCGGAATTTAATACAAAAGGCACAATGCCGACTTAAGTACAAGAAGACTGACTCTTCCCACTGTCTATGTTTTGAACCATTCCTGTGACACTAGTTATGGATTCCGATGCTTCACTTCCGGTTTACTGTATCCCTTGGACCTTGTTATTGACGATGAAGCACAGAAATTGCATCGGAATTATATACAAAATGCACAATGCCGACTTAAATATAAGAAGACTGACTCTTCTTACTGACTATGTTTTGAACCATTCCTGTGACACTAGTTATAGACTGTAATGCTTCACTTCAGGTTTACTGTATCCCTTGGACCTTCTTATTGAAGACGAAACACAGAAATTGCATCGGAATTGAATACAAAAGGCACAATGCCGACTTAAGTACAAGAAGACCGACTCTTCTTACTGACTATGTTTTGAACCATTCCTGTGACACTAGTTATAGATTCCGGTGCTTCACTTCAGGTTTACTGTATCCCTTGGACCTTCTTATTGATGCTGAAACACAGAATTTGCATCGGATTTAAATACAAAAAGCACAATGCCGAGTTAATAACAAGAAATCTGACTGTTCTTTCTGTCTATGTTTTGATCCAGCCCTGTGACACTAGTTATAGATTCCGATGCTTCACTCCAGGTTTTCTGTATACCATTCACTTTCTTATTGGCGCTGAAACACAGAAATTGCATCGGAATTAAATACTAAAGGCACAATAGCGACTTAAGTACAAGAAGACCGACTCTTCTTACTGACTATGTTTTGAACCATTCATGTGACACTAGTTATAGATTCCGGTGCTTCACTTCAGGTTTACTGTATCCCTTGGACCTTCTTATTGACGATGAAACGCAGAAATTGCATCAGAATTATATACAATAGGCACAATTCCGACTTAAGTACAAGAAGACTGACTCCTCTTACTGACTATGTTTTGAATCATTCCTGTGACACTAGTTATAGATTCTGATGCTTTACTTCAGGTTTACTGTATCCCTTGGACCTTCTTATTGACGATGAAACACAGAAATTGCATCGGCATTAAATACAAAAGGCAGATTGCCGACTTAAGTACAAGATGACTGACTCTTCTTACTGACTATGTTTTGAACCATTCCTTTGAACTAGTTACAGATTCCGATGCTTAACTTCAGATTTACTGTATCCCTCTGATCTTCTTATTGACGATGAAACACAGAAATTGCATCGGAATTAAATACTAAAGGCACAATGCCGAATTAAGTACAAGAGGACTGACTCTTTTTACTGTCGATGTTTTGAACCATTCCTGTGACCCTAGTTATGGATTCCGATGCTTCACTCCAGCTTTAGTGTATTCCTTGGACCTTCTTATTGACGATGAAACACAGAAATTGCATCGGAATTAAATAAAAAGGCACAATGCCGACTTAAGTACAAGACGACTGACTCTTCTTACAGTCTATGTTTTGAACCATTCCTGTGACACTAGTTATAGCTTCCGATGCTTCACTGCAGGTTTACTGTATCCGTTGGACCTTCTTATTGAAGATGAAACACAGAAATTGCATCGGAATTAAATACAAAAGGCACAATGCCAACTTATGTACAAGAATACTGACTCTTCTTACTGCCTATGATTTGAACCATCCCTGTGACACTTGTTATATATTCCGATGCTTCAATACAAGTTTACTGTATCCCTTGACCTTCTTGTTGACGATGAAACACAGAAATTGCATCGCAATTAAATAAAAAATGCACAATGCCGACTTAAGTACAAGAAGACTGACTTTTCTTACTGTCTATGATTTGAACCATTCCTGTGACACTAGTTATAGATTCCGATGCTTCACTCCAGGTTTACTATATCCCTTGGACCTTCTTATTGACAATGACATAAAGAAATTGCATCGGAATTAAATAGAAAAGGCACAATGCCGACTTAAGTACAAGAAGACTGACTCTTCCTACTGTCTATGTTTTGAACCATTCCTGTGACACTAGTTATAGATTCCGATGCTTCACATCAGGTTACTGTATCCCTCTGACCTTCCTGTTGACGATGCAACACAGAAATTGCATCGGAATTTAATACAAAAGGCACAATGCCGACTTAAGTACAAGAAGACTGACTCTTCCCACAGTCTATATTTTGAACCATTCCTGTGACACTAGTTATGGATTCCGATGCTTCACTTCCGGTTTACTGTATCCCTTGGACCTTGTTATTGACGATGAAGCACAGAAATTGCATCGGAAGTATATACAAAATGCACAATGCCGACTTAAATATAAGAAGACTGACTCTTCTTACTGACTATGTTTTGAACCATTCCTGTGACACTAGTTGTAGACTGTAATGCTTCACTTCAGGTTTACTGTATCCCTTGGACCTTCTTATTGAAGACGAAACACAGAAATTGCATCGGAATTGAATACAAAAGGCACAATGCCGACTTAAGTACATGAATGCTGACTCTTCTTACTGTCTATGTTTTGAACCATCCCTGTGACACTAGTTATAGATTCCGATGCTTCACTCTAGGTTTACTATATCCCTTGGACCTTCTGATTGACGATGAAATACAGAAATTGCATCGGAATAAAATAAAAAAGGCACAATGCCGACTTAAGTACAAGAAGACTGACTCTTCTTACTGACTATGATTTGAACCATTTCTGTGACACTAGTTATAGATTCCGATGCTTCACTCCAGGTTTACTGTATCCCTTGGACCTTCTTATTGACTATGAAACACAGAAATTGCATCGGAATTATTTACGAAAGGCACAATGCCGACTTAAGTACAAGAGGACTGACTCTTCTTACTGACTATGATTTGAAACATTCATGTGACACTAGTTATAGATTCCGATGCTTCACTTCAGGTTTACTGCATCCCTCTGCCCTTCTTATTGACCATGAAACACAGAAATTGCAGTGGAATTAAATACAAAAGGCACAATGCCGACTTAAGTTCAAGAAGACTGATTCTTCTTCTGTCTATGTTTTGAACCATTTCTGTGACCCTAGTTATAGATTTCGATGCTTCACTTCAGGTTTACTGTATCCCTTCGAACTTCTTATTGACGATGAAACACAGACATTGCATCGGAATTAAATACAAAAGGCACAATGCCGACTTAAGTACAAGAAGACCGACTCTTCTTACTGACTATGTTTTGAACCATTCCTGTGACACTAGTTATAGATTCCGGTGCTTCACTTAGGGGTATACTGTATCCCTTGGACCTTCTTATTGATGCTGAAACACAGAATTTGCATCGGAATTAAATACAAAAAGCACAATGCCGAGTTAATAACAAGAAATCTGACTGTTCTTACTGTCTATGTTTTGATCCAGCCCTGTGACACTAGTTATAGATTCCGATGCTTCACTCCAGGTTTTCTGTATCCCATTCACTTTCTTATTGAGGCTGAAACACAGAAATTGCATCGGAATTAAATACTAAAGGCACAATAGCGACTTAAGTACAAGAAGACCGACTCTTCTTACTGACTATGTTTTGAACCATTCATGTGACACTAGTTATAGATTCCGGTGCTTCACTTCAGGTTTACTGTATCCCTTGGACCATCTTATTGACGATGAAACGCAGAAATTGCATCGGAATTATATACAATAGGCACAATTCCGACTTAAGTACAAGAAGACTGACTCCTCTTACTGACTATGTTTTGAATCATTCCTGTGACACTAGTTATAGATTCCGGTGCTTCACTTCAGGTTTACTGTATCCCTTGGACCTTCTTATTGATGCTGAAACACAGAATTTGCATCGGATTTAAATACAAAAAGCACAATGCCGAGTTAATAACAAGAAATTTGACTGTTCTTTCTGTCTATGTTTTGATCCAGCCCTGTGACACTAGTTATAGATTCCGATGCTTCACTCCAGGTTTTCTGTATCCCATTCACTTTCTTATTGGCGCTGAAACACAGAAATTGCATCGGAATTAAATACTAAAGGCACAATAGCGACTTAAGTACAAGAAGACCGACTCTTCTTACTGACTATGTTTTGAACCATTCTTGTGACACTAGTTATAGATTCCGGTGCTTCACTTCAGGTTTACTGTATCCCTTGGACCTTCTTATTGACGATGAAACGCAGAAATTGCATCGGAATTATATACAATAGGCACAATTCCGACTTAAGTACAAGAAGACTGACTCCTCTTACTGACTATGTTTTGAATCATTCCTGTGACACTAGTTATAGATTCTGATGCTTTACTTCAGGTTTACTGTATCCCTTGGACCTTCTTATTGACGATGAAACACAGAAATTCCATCGGCATTAAATACAAAAGGCAGATTGCCGACTTAAGTACAAGATGACTGACTCTTCTTACTGACTATGTTTTGAACCATTCCTTTGACACTAGTTATAGATTCCGATGCTTAACTTCAGATTTACTGTATCCCTCTGATCTTCTTATTGACGATGAAACACAGAAATTGCATCGGAATTAAATACTAAAGGCACAATGCCGAATTAAGTACAAGAAGACTGACTCTTTTTACTGTCGATGTTTTGAACCATTCCTGTAACCCTAGTTATAGATTCCGATGCTTCACTCCAGCTTTAGTGTATTCCTTGGACCTTCTTATTGACGATGAAACACAGAAATTGCATCGGAATTAAATAAAAAGGCACAATGCCGACTTAAGTACAAGACGACTGACTCTTCTTACAGTCTATGTTTTGAACCATTCCTGTGACACTAGTTATAGTTTCCGATGCTTCACTGCAGGTTTACTGTCTCCGTTGGACCTTCTTATTGAAGATGAAACACAGAAATTGCATCGGAATTAAATACAAAAGGCACAATGCCAACTTATGTACAAGAATACTGACTCTTCTTACTGCCTATGATTTGAACCATCCCTGTGACACTTGTTATATATTCCGATGCTTCAATACAAGTTTACTGTATCCCTTGACCTTCTTGTTGACGATGAAACACAGAAATTGCATCGCAATTAAATAAAAAATGCACAATGCCGACTTAAGTACAAGAAGACTGACTTTTCTTACTGTCTATGATTTGAACCATTCCTGTGACACTAGTTATAGATTCCGATGCTTCACTCCAGGTTTACTATATCCCTTGGACCTTCTTATTGACAATGACATAAAGAAATTGCATCGGAATTAAATAGAAAAGGCACAATGCCGACTTAAGTACAAGAAGACTGACTCTTCCTACTGTCTATGTTTTGAACCATTCCTGTGACACTAGTTATAGATTCCGATGCTTCACATCAGGTTACTGTATCCCTCTGACCTTCCTGTTGACGATGCAACACAGAAATTGCATCGGAATTTAATACAAAAGGCACAATGCCGACTTAAGTACAAGAAGACTGACTCTTCCCACACTCTATATTTTGAACCATTCCTGTGACACTAGTTATGGATTCCGATGCTTCACTTCCGGTTTACTGTATCCCTTGGACCTTGTTATGACGATGAAGCACAGAAATTGCATCGGAAGTATATACAAAATGCACAATGCCGACTTAAATATAAGAAGACTGACTCTTCTTACTGACTATGTTTTGAACCATTCCTGTGACACTAGTTATAGACTGTAATGCTTCACTTCAGGTTTACTGTATCCCTTGGACCTTCTTATTGAAGACGAAACACAGAAATTGCATCGGAATTGAATACAAAAGGCACAATGCCGACTTAAGTACATGAATGCTGACTCTTCTTACTGTCTATGTTTTGAACCATCCCTGTGACACTAGTTATAGATTCCGATGCTTCACTCTAGGTTTACTATATCCCTTGGACCTTCTGATTGACGATGAAATACAGAAATTGCATCGGAATAAAATAAAAAAGGCACAATGCCGACTTAAGTACAAGAAGACTGACTCTTCTTACTGACTATGATTTGAACCATTCCTGTGACACTAGTTATAGATTCCGATGCTTCACTCCAGGTTTACTGTATCCCTTGGACCTTCTTATTGACTATGAAACACAGAAATTGCATCGGAATTATATACGAAAGGCACAATGCCGACTTAAGTACAAGAGGACTCTTCTTACTGACTATGATTTGAAACATTCATGTGACACTAGTTATAGATTCCGATGCTTCACTTCAGGTTTACTGCATCCCTCTGCCCTTCTTATTGACCATGAAACACAGAAATTGCAGTGGAATTAAATACAAAAGGCACAATGCCGACTTAAGTTCAAGAAGACTGATTCTTCTTCTGTCTATGTTTTGAACCATTTCTGTGACCCTAGTTATAGATTTCGATGCTTCACTTCAGGTTTACTGTATCCCTTCGAACTTCTTATTGACGATGAAACACAGACATTGCATCGGAATTAAATACAAAAGGCACAATGCCGACTTAAGTACAAGAAGACCGACTCTTCTTACTGACTATGTTTTGAACCATTCCTGTGACACTAGTTATAGATTCCGGTGCTTCACTTAGGGGTATACTGTATCCCTTGGACCTTCTTATTGATGCTGAAACACAGAATTTGCATCGGAATTAAATACAAAAAGCACAATACCGAGTTAATAACAAGAAATCTGACTGTTCTTACTGTCTATGTTTTGATCCAGCCCTGTGACACTAGTTATAGATTCCGATGCTTCACTCCAGGTTTTCTGTATCCCATTCACTTTCTTATTGAGGCTGAAACACAGAAATTGCATCGGAATTAAATACTAAAGGCACAATAGCGACTTAAGTACAAGAAGACCGACTCTTCTTACTGACTATGTTTTGAACCATTCATGTGACACTAGTTATAGATTCCGGTGCTTCACTTCAGGTTTACTGTATCCCTTGGACCATCTTATTGACGATGAAACGCAGAAATTGCATCGGAATTATATACAATAGGCACAATTCCGACTTAAGTACAAGAAGACTGACTCCTCTTACTGACTATGTTTTGAATCATTCCTGTGACACTAGTTATAGATTCTGATGCTTTACTTCAGGTTTACTGTATCCCTTGGACCTTCTTATTGACGATGAAACACAGAAATTGCATCGGCATTAAATACAAAAGGCAGATTGCCGACTTAAGTACAAGATGACTGACTCTTCTTACTGACTATGTTTTGAACCATTCCTTTGACACTAGTTATAGATTCCGATGCTTAACTTCAGATTTACTGTATCCCTCTGACCTTCTTATTGACGATGAAACACAGAAATTGCATCGGAATTAAATACTAAAGTCACAATGCCGAATTAAGTACAAGAAGACTGACTCTTTTTACTGTCGATGTTTTGAACCATTCCTGTGACCCTAGTTATAGATTCCGATGCTTCACTCCAGCTTTAGTGTATTCCTTGGACCTTCTTATTGACGATGAAACACAGAAATTGCATCTGAATTAAATAAAAAGGCACAATGCCGACTTAAGTACAAGACGACTGACTCTTCTTACAGTCTATGTTTTGAACCATTCCTGTGACACTAGTTATAGTTTCCGATGCTTCACTGCAGGTTTACTGTATCCGTTGGACCTTCGTATTGAAGATGAAACACAGAAATTGCATCGGAATTAAATACAAAAGGCCAATGCCAACTTATGTACAAGAATACTGACTCTTCTTACTGCCTATGATTTGAACCATCCCCTGTGACACTTGTTATATATTCCGATGCTTCAATACAAGTTTACTGTATCCCTTGACCTTCTTGTTGACGATGAAACACAGAAATTGCATCGCAATTAAATAAAAAATGCACAATGCCGACTTAAGTACAAGAAGACTGACTTTTCTTACTGTCTATGATTTGAACCATTCCTGTGACACTAGTTATAGATTCCGATGCTTCACTCCAGGTTTACTATATCCCTTGGACCTTCTTATTGACAATGACATACTGAAATTGCATCGGAATTAAATAGAAAAGGCACAATGCCGACTTAAGTACAAGAAGACTGACTCTTCCTACCGTCTATGTTTTGAACCATTCCTGTGACACTAGTTATAGATTCCGATGCTTCACTTCAGGTTACTGTATCCCTCTGACCTTCCTGTTGACGATGCAACACAGAAATTGCATCGGAATTTAATACAAAAGGCACAATGCCGACTTAAGTACAAGAAGACTGACTCTTCCCACAGTCTATGTTTTGAACCATTCCTGTGACACTAGTTATGGATTCCGATGCTTCACTTCCGGTTTACTGTATCCCTTGGACCTTGTTATTGACGATGAAGCACAGAAATTGCATCGGAAGTATATACAAAATGCACAATGCCGACTTAAATATAAGAAGACTGACTCTTCTTACTGACTATGTTTTGAACCATTCCTGTGACACTAGTTATAGACTGTAATGCTTCACTTCAGGTTTACTGTATCCCTTGGACCTTCTTATTGAAGACGAAACACAGAAATTGCATCGGAATTGAATACAAAAGGCACAATGCCGACTTAAGTACATGAATGCTGACTCTTCTTACTGTCTATGTTTTGAACCATCCCTGTGACACTTGTTATAGATTCCGATGCTTCACCTCCAGGTATACTGTATCTCTTGGACCTTCTTGTTGACGATGAAACACAGAAATTGCATCGGAATTAAATACAAAAGGCACAATGCCGACTTAAGTACATGAATGCTGACTCTTCTTACTGTCTATGTTTTGAAACATCCCTGTGACACTTGTTATAGATTCCGATGCTTCACTCCAGGTTTACTGTATCCCTTGGACCTTCTTGTTGACGATGAAACACAGAAATTGCATCGGAATTGAATACAAAAGGCACAATGCCGACTTAAGTACATGAATGCTGACTCTTCTTACTGTCTATGTTTGAACCATCCCTGTGACACTTGTTATAGATTCCGATGCTTCACTCCAGGTTCACTGTATCCCTTGCACCTTCTTATTGACGATGAAACGCAGAAATTGCATCGGAATTAAATACAAAAGGCGAAATGCCGACTTAAGTACAAGAAGACTGACTCTTCTTACTGACTATGTTTTGAATCATTCCTGTGACACTAGTTATAGATTCTGATGCTTTACTTCAGGTTTACTGTATCCCTTGGACCTTCTTATTGTCGATGAAACACAGAAATTGCATCGGAATTAAATACAAAAGGCAGATTTCCGACTTAAGTACAAGATGACTGACTCTTATTACTGACTATGATTTGAACCATTCCTGTGACACTAGTTATAGATTCCGATGCTTAACTTCAGATTTACTGTATCCCTCTGACCTTCTTATTGACGATGAAACACAGAAATTGCATCGGAATTAAATACAAAAGGCACAATGCCGACTTAAGTACAGAGAGACTGACTCATCCCACTGTCTATGTTTTGAACCATTCCTGTTACACAAGTTATAGATTCCGATGCTTCACTTCCTGTTTTCTGTATCCCTTGGACCTTCTTATTGACGATGAAGCACAGAAATTGCATCGGAATTAAATACAAAAGGCACAATGCCGACTTAAGTATAAGAAGACTGACTCTTCCCACTGTCTATGTTTTGAACCATTCCTGTTAGACAAGTTATAGATTCCGATGCTTCACTTCCTGTTTTCTGTATCCCTTGGACCTTCTTATTGACGATGAAGCACAGAAATTGCATCGGAATTATATACAAAATGCACAATGCCGACTTAAATACAAGAAGACTGACTCTTTTTACTGACTATGTTTTGAACCATTCCTGTGACACTAGATATAGACTCTGATGCTTCACTTCAGGTTTACTATATGCGTTGGGCCTTCTTATTGACGATGAAATACAGAAATTGCATCGGAATTAAATACAAAAGGCACAATTGCGACTTAACTACAAGAAGACTGACTCTTTCTACTGTATATGTTTTGAACCATTCCTGTGACACTAGTTATAGATTCCGATGCTTCACTTCAGGTTTACTGTATCCCTCTGACCTTCTTATTGACGATGAAACACAGAAATTGCATCGGAATTAAATACAAAAGGCACAATGCCGACTTAAGTACAAGAAGACTGACTCTTCCTACTGTCTATGTTTTGAACCGTTCCTGTTACACAAGTTATAGATTCCGATGCTTCACTTCCTGTTTTCTGTATCCCCTGGACCTTCTTATTGACGATGAAGCACAGAAATTGCATCGGAATTATATACAAAATGCACAATGCCGACTTAAATACAAGAAGACTCACTCTTTTTACTGACCATGTTTTGAACCATTCCTGTGACACTAAATATAGACTCTGATGCTTCACTTCAGGTTCACTGTATCCCCTTGGACCTTCTTATTGACGATGAAACGCAGAAATTGCATCGGAATTAAATACAAAAGGCACAATGCCGACTTAAGTACAAGAAGACTGACTCTTCTTACTGACTATGTTTTGAATCATTCCTGTGACACTAGTTATAGATTCTGATGCTTTACTTCAGGTTTACTGTATCCCTTGGACCTTCTTACTGACGATGAAACACAGAAATTGCATCGGAATTAAATACAAAAGGCAGATTGCCGACTTAAGTACAAGATGACTGACTCTTATTACTGACTATGATTTGAACCATTCCTGTGACACTAGTTATAGATTCCGATGCTTAACTTCAGATTTACTGTATCCCTCTGACCTTCTTATTGACGATGAAACACAGAAATTGCATCGGAATTAAATACTAAAGGCACAATGCCGAATTAAGTACAAGAAGACTGACTCTTTTTACTGTCGATGTTTGAACCATTCCTGTGTCCCTAGTTTTAGATTCCGATGCTTCACTCCTGCTTTAATTTATTCCTTGGACCTTCTTATTGACGATGAAACACAGAAATTGCATCGGAATTTAATAAAAAAGCACAATGCCGACTTAAGTCCAAGACGACTGACTCTTCTTACTGTCTATGTTTTGAACCATTCCTGTGACACTAGTTATAGATTCCGATGCTTAACTTCAGATTTACTGTATCCCTCTGACCTTCTTATTGACGATGAAACACAGAAATTGCATTGGAATTAAATACTAAAGGCACAATGCCGAATTAAGTACAAGAAGACTGACTCTTTTTACTGTCGATGTTTGAACCACTCCTGTGACACTAGTTATAGATTCTGATGCTTCACTTCAGGTTTACTGTATCCCTCTGACCATCTTATTGACGATGAAACTCAGAAATTGCATCGGAATTAAATACAAACTGCACAATGCCGATTTAAGTACAAGAAGACTGACTCTTCTTACTGACTATGATTCGAACCATTCCTGTGACACTAGTTATAGACTCTAATGCTTCACTGCAGGTTTACTGTATCCCTTGGACCTTCTTATTGACGATGAAACACAGAAATTGCATCGGAATCAAATACAAAAGGCACAATCCCGACTTTAGTACAAGAAGACTGACTCTTCTTACTGACTATGTTCTGAACCATTCCTGTGACACTAGTTATAGATTTCGATGCTTCACTTCAGATTTACTGTATCCCACTGACGTTCTTATTGACGATGAAACACAGAAATTGTGTCGGAATTAAATACAAAAGGCACAATGCCGAATTAAGTACAAGAAGACTGACTCTTCTTACTGTCTATGCTTTGAACCATTCCTGTGACACTAGTAATAGATTCCGATGCTTCACACTAGGTTTACTGTATCCCTTGGACCTTCTTATTGACGATGATACACAGAAATTGCATCGGAATTAAATAAAAAAGGCACAATGCCAACTTAAGTACAAGAAGACTAACTCATCTTACTGTCTATGTTTGAACCATTCCTGGACACTAGTTACTGATTCCGATGCTTCACTCCACGTTTACTGTATCCCTTGGACCTTCTTATGGACGATGGAACACAGAAATTACATCGGAATTATATACGAAAGGCACAATGCCGACTTAAGTACAAAAAGGCTGACTCTTCTTACTGTCTATGCTTTGAAATATTCCTGTGACCCTACTTATAGATTACGATGCTTCACTTCAGGTTTACGGTATCCCTTGGACCTTCTTATTGACGATGAATCACAGAAATTGCATCGGAATTTAATACAAAAGGCACAATGCCGACTTAAGTACAAGAAGACTGATTCTTCCCACTGTCTATGTTTTGAACCATTCCTGTGACACTAGTTATAAATTCCGATGCTTCACTTCCGGTTTACTGTATCCCTTGGACCTTGTTATTGACGATGAAGCACAGAAATTGCATCGGAATTATATACAAAATGCACAATGCCGACTTAAATATAAGAAGACTGACTCTTCTTACTGACTATGTTTTGAACCATTCCTGTGACACTAGTTATAGACTGTAATGCTTCACTTCAGGTTTACTGTATCCCTTGGACCTTCTTATTGAAGACGAAACACAGAAATTGCATCGGAATTGAATACAAAAGGCACAATGCCGACTTAAGTACATGAATGCTGACTCTTCTTACTGTCTATGTTTTGAACCATCCCTGTGACACTTGTTATAGATTCCGATGCTTCACTCCAGGTTTACTGTATCCCTTGGACCTTCTTGTTGACAATGAAACACAGAAATTGCATCGCAATTAAATAAAAAAGCACAATGCCGACTTAAGTACAAGAAGACTGACATTTCTTACTGTCTATGTTTTGAACCATCCCTGTGACACTAGTTATAGATTCCGATGCTTCACTCAAGGTTTACTATATCCCTTGGACCTTCTTATTGACGATGAATCACAGAAATTGCAACGGAATTAAATACAAAAGGCACAATGCCGACTTAAGTACAAGAAGACTGACTCTTCCCACTGTCTATGTTTTGAACCATTCCTGTTACACAAGTTATAGATTCCGATGCTTCACTTCCTGTTTTCTGTATCCCTTGGACCTTCTTATTGACGATGAAGCACAGAAATTGCATCGGAATTGCATACAAAATGCACAATGCCGACTTAAATACAAGAAGACTGACTCTTTTTACTGACTATGATTTGAACCATTCCTGTGACACTAGATATAGACTCTGATGCTTCACTTCAGGTTCACTGTATCCCTTGGACCTTCTTATTGACGATGAAACGCCGAAATTGCATCGGAATTAAATACAAAAGGCACAATGCCGACTTAAGTACAAGAAGACTGACTCTTCTTACTGACTATTTTTGAATCATTCCTGTGACACTAGTTATAGATTCTGATGCTCTACTTCAGGTTTACTGTATCCCTTGGACCTTCTTATTGACGATGAAACACAGAAATTGCATCGGAATTAAATACAAAAGGCACATTGCCGACTTAAGTACAAGATGACTGACTCTTTTTACTGACTATGATTTGAACCATTCCTGTGACACTAGTTATAGATTCCGATGCTTAACTTCAGATTTACTGTATCCCTCTGACCTTCTTATTGACGATGAAACACAGAAATTGCATCGGAATTAAATACTAAAGGCACAATGCCGAATTAAGTACAAGAAGACTGACTCTTTTTACTGTCGATGTTTTCAACCATTCCTGTGACCCTAGTTATTGATTCCGATGCTTCACTCCAGCTTTAATGTATTCCTTGGACCTTCTTATTGACGATGAAATACAGAAATTGCATCGGAATTAAATAAAAAAGCACAATGCCGACTTAAGTCCAAGACGACTGACTCTTCTTACTGTCTATGTTTTAAACCATTCCTGTGACACTAGTTATAGATTCTGATGCTTCACTTCAGGTTTACTATATCCCTTGGACCTTCTTGTTGACGATGAAATACAGAAATTGCATCGGAATTAAATAGAAAAGGCACAATGCCGACTTAAGTACAAGAAGAATGACTCTTCCTACTGTCTATGTTTTGAACCACTCCTGTGACACTAGTTATAGATTCTGATGCTTCACTTCAGGTTTACTGTATCCCACTGACCATCTCATTGACGATGAAACTCAGAAATTGCATCGGAATTAAATACAAAATGCACAATGCCGATTTAAGTACAAGAAGACTGACTCTTCTTACTGACTATGATTTGAACCATTCCTGTGACACTAGTTATAGACTCTAATGCTTCACTGCAGGTTTACTGTATCCCTTGGACCTTCTTATTGAAGATGGAACACAGAAATTGCATCAGAATTAAATACAAAAGGCACAATGCCAACTTAAGTGCAAGAATACTGACTCTTCTTACTGCCTATGATTTGAACCATCCCTGTGACACTTGTTATATATTCCGATGCTTCAATCCAGGTTTACTGTATCCCTTGACCTTCTTGTTGACGATGAAACACAGAAATTGCATCGCAATTAAATAAAAAATGCACAATGCCGGCCTAAGTACAAGAAGACTGACTTTTCTTACTGTCTATGATTTGAATTATTCCTGTGACACTAGTTAAAGATTCCGATGCTTCACTCCAGGTTTACTGTATCCCTTGGACCTTCTTATTGACGATGAAACACAGAAATTACATCGGAATTATATACGAAAGGCACAATGCCGACTTAAGTACAAAAAGACTGACTCTTCTTACTGTCATTGCTTTGAAATATTCCTGTGACACTAGTTATAGGTTACGATGCTTCACTTCAGGTTTACTGTATCCCTTGGACCTTCTTATTGACGATGAAACACAGCAATTGCATCGGAATTAAATAGAAAAGGCACAATGCCGACTTAAGTACAAGAAGACTGACTCTTCCTACTGTCTATGTTTTGAACCATTCCTGTGACACTAGTTACAGATTCCGATGCTTCACTTCAGTTTTACTGCATCCCTCTGCCTTCTTATTGACGATGAAACACAGAAATTGCAGTGGAATTAAGTAAATTAAGTACAAAAGGCACAATGCCGACTTAAGTACAAGAAGACTGATTCTTATTCTGTCTATGTTTTGAACCATTCCTGTGACCCTAGTTATAGATTTCGATGCTTCACTTCAGGTTTACTGTATCCCTTGGAACTTCTTATTGACGATGAAACACAGACATTGCATCGGAATTAAATACAAAAGGCACAATGCCGACTTAAGTACAAGAAGGCCGACTCCTCTTACTGACTATGTTTTGAACCATTCCTGTGACACAAGTTATAGATTCCGGTGCTTCACTTCAGGTTTACTGTATCCCTTGGACCTTCTTATTGACGATGAAACACAGAAATTGCATCGGAATTAAATACAAAGGGCACAATGCCGAGTTAAGTACAAGAAGCCTGACTCTTCTTACTGACTATGTTTTGAACCATTCCTGTGACACTAGTTATAGAATCCGATGCTTTACTTCAGGTTTACTGTATCCCTCTGATCTTCTTATTGACGATGAAACACAGAATTTGCATCGGAATTAAATACAAAAAGCACAATGCCGAATTAAGTACAAGAAGACTGATTCTTTTTTACTGTCTATGTTTTGAACCATTCATGTGACACTAGTTATAGATTCCGATGCTTCACTCCAGGTTTCCTCTATCTCCTGCTCCTTCTTATTGAGGCTGAAACACAGAAATTGCATCGGAATTAAATACAAAAGGCACAATGGCGACTTAAGTACAAGAAGACTGACTCTTCTTACTGACTATGTTTTGAACCATTCATGTGACACTAGTTATAGATTCCGGTGCTTCACTTCAGGTTTACTGTATCCCTTGGACCTTCTTATTGACGATGAAACACAGAAATTGCATCGGAATTAGATACAAAAGGCACAATGCCGACTTAAATACAAGAGGACTGACTCTTCCTCTTGACTATGTTTTGATTCATTCCTGTGACACTAGTTATAGATTCTGATGCTTCACTTCAGGTTTACTGTATCCCTTGGACCTTCTTATAGACGATGAAACACAGAAATTGCATCGGAATGAAATACAAAATGCAGAATGCCGACTTAAGTTTAAGATGACTGACTCTTCATACTGACTATGTTTTGAACCATTCCTGTGACACTAGTTATAGATTCCGATGCTTCACTTCAAGTTTACTGTATCCCTCTGTCCTTCTTATTGACGATGAAACACAGAAATAGCATCGGAATTAAATACAAAAGGCACAATACCGACTTAAGTACAAGAAGACTGACTCTTTCCACTGTCTATGTTTTGAACCATTCCTGTGACACTAGTTATAGACTCTGATGCTTCACTTCAGGTTTACTGTATCCCTTGGCCCTTCTTATTGAAGATGAAACACAGAAATTGCATCGGAATTAAATACAAAAGGCACAATGCCGACTTAAGTACAAGAATACTGACTCTTCTTACTGTCTATGTTTTGAACCATCCCTGTGACACTTGTTATATATTCCGATGCTTTACGTCAGGTTTACTGTATCCCTCTGACCTCCTTATTGACGATGAAACACAGAAATTGCATCGGAAATAAATACAAAAGGCACAATGCCGAATTAAGTACAAGAAGACTGATTCTTCTTACTGTCTATGTTGTGAACCATTCATGTGACACTAGTTATAGATTCCAATGCTTCACTCCAGGTTTCCTGTATCCCCTGCTCCTTCTTATTGAGGCTGAAACACAGAAATTGCATCGGAATTAAATACAAAAGGCACAATGGCGACTTAAGTACAAGAAGACTGACTCTTCTTACTGACTATGTTTTGAACCATTCATGTGACACTAGTTATAGTTTCCGGTGCTTCACTTCAGGTTTACTGTATCCCTTGGACCTTCTTATTGACGATGAAACACAGAAATTGCATCGGAATTAGATACAAGATTCACAATGCCGACTTAAGTACAAGAGGACTGACTCTTCCTACTGACTATGTTTTGATTCATTCCTGTGAAACTAGTTATAGATTCTGATGCTTTACTTCAGGTTCACTGTATCCCTTGGACCTTCTTATTGACGATGAAACACAGAAATTGCATCGGAATTAAATACAAAACGCGGAATGCCTACTTAAGTACAAGAAGACTGACTCTTCTTACTGACTATGTTTTGAACCATTCATGTGACACTAGTTATAGATTCCGATGCTTCACTTCAAGTTTACTGCATCCCTCTGAACTTCTTATTGACAATGAAACACAGAAATTGCATCGGATTTAAATACAAAAGGCACAATGCCGACTTAAGTGCAAGAAGACTGACTCTTCCCACTGTCCATGTTTTGAACCATTCCTGTGACACTAGTTATAGATTCCGATGCTTCACTTCCGGTTTACTGTATCCCTTGGACCTTGTTATTGAAGATGACAAAGAAATTGCATCGGAATTAAATACAAAAGGCACAATGCCGACTTAAGTACAAGAATACTGACTCTTCTTACTGTCTATGGTTTGAACCATCCCTGTGACACTTGTTATAGATTCCGATACTTTTCTCCAGGTTAACTGTATCCCTTGGACCTTCTTATTGACGATGAAACACAGAAATTGCATCGGAATCAAATACAAAAGGCACAATGCCGACTTTAGTACAAGAAGACTGTCTCTTCTTACTGACTATGTTTTGAACCATTCCTGTGACACTAGTTATAGATTCCGATGTTTCACTTCAGATTTACTGTATCCCTCTGACGTTCTTATTGACGTTGAGACATAGAAATTGCATCGGAATTAAATACAAAATGCACAATGCCGACTTAAGTACAAGAATACTGACTCTTCTTACTGTCTATGTTTTGAACCATCCCTGTGACACTTGTTATAGATTCCGATGCTTCACTCCAGGTTTACTGTATCCCTGGGACCTTCTTGTTGATGATGAAACACAGAAATTGCATCGCAATTAAATACAAAAGGCACAATGCCGACTTAAGTGCAAGAAGACTGACTCTTCCCACTTTTTATGTTTTGAACCATTCCTGTGACACTAGTTATAGATTCAGATGCTTCACTTCCGGTTTACTGTATCCCTTGGACCTTCTTATTGACGATGAAGCACAGAAATTGCATCGGAATTATACACAAAAAGCACAATGCCGAATTAAATACAAGAAGACTGACTCTTCTTACTGACTATGTTTTGAACCATTCCTGTGACACTAGTTATAGACTCTGATGCTTCACTTCAGGTTTACTGTATCCCTTGGACATTCTTATTGAATATGAAACACAGAAATTGCATCGGAATTAAATACAAAAGGCACAATGCCGAATTAAGTACAAGAATACTAACCCTTATTACTGTCTATGCTTTGAACCATTCCTGTGACACTAGTAATAGATTCCGATGCTTCACTTCAGATTTACTGTATCCCTCTGACCTTCTTATTGACGATGAAACACAGAAATTGCATCGGAATTACATACTAAAGGCACAATGCCGACATAAGTACAAGAATAATGTCTCTTCCTACTGTCTATGTTTTGAACCATTCCTGTGACACTAGTTATAGGTTCTGATGCTTCACTTCAGGTTTACTGTATCCCTCTGACCTTCTTATTGACGACGAAACACAGAAATTGCATCGGAATTAAATACAAAATGCACAATGCCGTCTTAAGTACAAGAAATATGACTCTTCTTACTGACTATGATTTGAACCATTCCTGTGACACCAGTTTTAGACTGTAGTGCTTCACTTCAGGTTTACTGTATCCCTTGGACCTTCTTATTGAAGATGAAACACAGAAATTGCATCGGAATTAAATACAAAAGGCACAATGTCGACTTAAGTACAAGAATACTGACTCTTCTAATTGTCGATGATTTGAACCATCCCTGTGACACTAGTTATAGATTCCGATGCTTCACTCCAGGTTTACTGTATCCCTTGGACCTTCTTGTTGACGATGAAACACAGAAATTGCATCGCAATTAAATAAAAAACACAATGCCGACTTAAGTACAAGAAGACTGACTTTTCTTACTGTCTATGCTTTGAGCCATTCCTGTGACACTAGTTATAGATTCCGATGCTTCACTCCAGGTTTACTACATCCCTTGCAAATTCTAATTGACGATGAAATACAGAAATTGCATCGGAATTAAATGGAAAAGGCACAATGCCGACTTAAGTACAAGAAGACTGACTCTTCCTACTATCTATGTTTTGAACCATTCCTGTGCCACTAGTTATAGATTCCGATGCTTCACTTCAGGTTTCCTGTATCCCTCTGACCTTCTTATTGACGATGAAACACAGAAATTGCATCGGAATTAAACACAAAAGGCACAATGCCGACTTAAGAACAAGAAGACTGACTCTTCCCACTGTCCATGTTTTGAACCATTCCTGTGACACTAGTTAAAGATTCCGATGCTTCACTTCCGTATTACTGTATCCCTTGGACCTTCTTATTGACGATGAAGCACAGAAATTGCATCGGAATTAAATACAAAAGGAACAATGCCGACATAAGTACAAGAATACTGACTCTTCTTACTGTCTATGGGTTGAACCATCCCTGTGACACTTGTTATAGATTCCGATGCTTTACTCCAGGTTTACTGTATCCCTTGGACCTTCTTATTGACGATGAAACACAGAAATTGCATCGGAATCAATTACAAAAGGCACAATGCCGACTTTAGTACAAGAAGACTGTCCCTTCTTACTGACTATATTGTGAACCATTCCTTTGACACTAGTTATAGATTCCGATGCTTCACTCCAGCTTTAATGTATTCCTTGGACCTTCTTAATGACGATGAAATACAGAAATTGCATCGGAATTAAATAAAAAAGCACAATGCCGACTTAAGTCCAAGACGACTGACTCTTCTTACTGTCTATGTTTTAAACCATTCCTGTGACACTAGTTATAGATTCTGATGCTTCACTTCAGGTTTACTATATCCCTTGGACCTTCTTATTGACGATGAAATACAGAAATTGCATCGGAATTAAATAGAAAAGGCACAATGCCGACTTAAGTACAAGAAGAATGACTCTTCCTACTGTCTATGTTTTGAACCACTCCTGTGACACTAGTTATAGATTCTGATGCTTCACTTCAGGTTTACTGTATCCCACTGACCATCTCATTGACGATGAAACTCAGAAATTGCATCGGAATTAAATACAAAATGCACAATGCCGATTTAAGTACAAGAAGACTGACTCTTCTTACTGACTATGATTTGAACCATTCCTGTGACACTAGTTATAGACTCTAATGCTTCACTGCAGGTTTACTGTATCCCTTGGACCTTCTTATTGAAGATGAAACACAGAAATTGCATCAGAATTAAATACAAAAGGCACAATGCCAACTTAAGTGCAAGAATACTGACTCTTCTTACTGCCTATGATTTGAACCATCCCTGTGACACTTGTTATATATTCCGATGCTTCAATCCAGGTTTACTGTATCCCTTGACCTTCTTGTTGACGATGAAACACAGAAATTGCATCGCAATTAAATAAAAAATACACAATGCCGGCCTAAGTACAAGAAGACTGACTTTTCTTACTGTCTATGATTTGAATTATTCCTGTGACACTAGTTAAAGATTCCGATGCTTCACTCCAGGTTTACTATATCCCTTGGACCTTCTTATTGAAGATGAAACACAGAAATTGCATCGGAATTAAATAGAAAAGGCACAATGCCGACTTAAGTACAATAAGGCTGACTCTTCCCACTGTCTATGATTTGAACCGTCCCTGTGACACTTGTTATAGATTCCGATGCTTCACTCCAGGTTTACTATATCCCTTGGACCATCTTACTGACGATGAAACACAGAAATTGCATCGGAATCAAATCCAAAAGGCACAATCCCGACTTTAGTACAAGAAGACTGACTCTTCTTACTGACTATGTTCTGAACCATTCCTGTGACACTAGTTACAGATTTCGATGTTTCACTTCAGATTTACTGTATCCCTCTGACGTTCTTATTGGCGATGAAACACAGAAATTGTGTCGGAATTAAATACAAAAGCACAATGCCGAATTAAGTACAAGAAGACTGACTCTTCTTACTGTCTATGCCTTGAACCATTCCTGTGACACTAGTAATAGATTCCGATGCTTCACACTAGGTTTACTGTATCCCTTGTACCTTCTTATTGAGTATGAAACACAGAAATTGCATCGGAATTAAATAAAAAAGGCACAATGCCAACTTAAGTACAAGAAGACTAACTCATCTTACTGTCTATGTTTGAACCATTCCTGGACACTAGTTACTGATTCCGATGCTTCACTCCACGTTTACTGTATCCCTTGGACCTTCTTATTGACGATGAAACACAGAAATTACATCGGAATTATATACGAAAGGCACAATGCCGACTTAAGTACAAAAAGACTGTCTCTTCTTACTGTCTATGCTTTGAAATATTCCTGTGACACTAGTTATAGATTACGATGCTTCACTTCAGGTTTACGGTATCCCTTGGACCTTCTTATTGACGATGAAACACAGCAATTGCATCGGAATTAAATAGAAAAGGCACAATGCCGACTTAAGTACAAGAAGACTGACTCTTCCTACTGTCTATGTTTTGAACCATTCCTGTGACACTAGTTACAGTTTCCGATGCTTCACTTCAGGTTTACTGCATCCCTCTGCCTTCTTATTGACGATGAAACACAGAAATTGCAGTGGAATTAAGTAAATTAAGTACAAAAGGCACAATGCCGACTTAAGTACAAGAAGACTGATTCTTATTCTGTCTATGCTTTGAACCATTCCTGTGACCCTAGTTATAGATTTCGATGCTTCACTTCAGGTTTACTGTATCCCTTGGAACTTCTTATTGACGATGAAACACAGACATTGCATCGGAATTAAATACAAAACGCACAATGCCGACTTAAGTACAAGAAGGCCGACTCCTCTTACTGACTATGTTTTGAACCATTCCTGTGACACTAGTTATAGATTCCGGTGCTTCACTTCAGGTTTACTGTATCCCTTGGACATTCTTATTGACGATGAAACACAGAAATTGCATCGGAATTAAATACAAAGGGCACAATGCCGAGTTAAGTACAAGAAGCCTGACTCTTCTTACTGACTATGTTTTGAACCATTCCTGTGACACTAGTTATAGAATCCGATGCTTTACTTCAGGTTTACTGTATCCCTCTGATCTTCTTATTGACGATGAAACACAGAATTTGCATCGGAATTAAATACAAAAAGCACAATGCCGAATTAAGTACAAGAAGACTGACTCTTCTTACTGACTATGTTTTGAACCATTCATGTGACACTAGTTATAGATTCCGGTGCTTCACTTCAGGTTTACTGTATCCCTTGGACCTTCTTATTGACGATGAAACACAGAAATTGCATCGGAATTAGATACAAAAGGCACAATGCCGACATAAATACAAGAGGACTGACTCTTCCTCTTGACTATGTTTTGATTCATTCCTGTGACACTAGTTATAGATTCTGATGCTTCACTTCAGGTTTACTGTATCCCTTGGACCTTCTTATAGACGATGAAACACAGAAATTGCATCGGAATGAAATACAAAATGCAGAATGCCGACTTAAGTTTAAGATGACTGACTCTTCATACTGACTATGTTTTGAACGATTCCTGTGACACTAGTTATAGATTCCGATGCTTCACTTCAGATTTACTGTATCCCTCTGACCTTCTTATTGACGATGAAGCACAGAAATTGCATCGGAATTACATACTAAAGGCACAATGCCGACATAAGTTCAAGAATAATGTCTCTTCTTACTGTCTATGTTTTGAACCATTCCTGTGACACTAGTTATAGATTCCGATGCTTCACTTCAAGTTTACTGTATCCCTCTGTCCTTCTTATTGACGATGAAACACAGAAAAAGCATCGGAATTAAATACAAAAGGCACAATACCGACTTAAGTACAAGAAGACTGACTCTTTCCACTGTCTATGTTTTGAACCATTCCTGTGACACTAGTTATAGACTCTGATGCTTCACTTCAGGTTTACTGTATCCCTTGGACCTTCTTATTGAAGATGAAACACATAAATTGCATCGGAATTAAATACAAAAGGCACAATGCCGACTTAAGTACAAGAATACGGACTCTTCTTACTGTCTATGTTTTGAACCATCCCTGTGACACTTGTTATATATTCCGATGCTTTACTTCAGGTTTACTGTATCCCTCTGACCTTCTTATTGACGATGAAACACAGAAATTGCATCGTAAATAAATACAAAAGGCACAATGCCGAATTAAGTACAAGAAGACTGATTCTTCTTACTGTCTATGTTGTGAACCATTCATGTGACAATAGTTATAGATTCCAATGCTTCACTCCAGGTTTCCTGTATCCCCTGCTCCTTCTTATTGAGGCTGAAACACAGAAATTGCATCGGAATTAAATACAAAAGGCACAATGGCGACTTAAGTACAAGAAGACTGACTCTTCTTACTGACTATGTTTTGAACCATTAATGTGACACTAGTTATAGATTCCGGTGCTTCACTTCAGGTTTACTGTATCCCTTGGACCTTCTTATTGACGATGAAACACAGAAATTGCATCGGAATTAGATACAAGATTCACAATGCCGACTTAAGTACAAGAGGACTGACTCTTCCTACTGACTATGTTTTGATTCATTCCTGTGACACTAGTTATAGATTCTGATGCTTTACTTCAGGTTCACTGTATCCCTTGGACCTTCTTATTGACGATGAAACACAGAAATTGCATCGGAATTAAATACAAAAGGCAGAATGCCTACTTAAGTACAAGAAGACTGACTCTTCTTACTGACTATGCTTTGAACCATTCCTGTGACACTAGTTATAGATTCAGATGCTTCACTTCAGATTTACTGTATCCCTCTGACCTTCGTATTGACGATGAAACACAGAAATTGCATCGGAATTAAATAATAAAGGCACAATGCCGAATTAAGTACAAGAAGACTGACTCTTCTTACTGTCGATGTTTTGAACCATTCCTGTGACACTAGTTATAGATTCCGATGCTTCACTCCAGGTTTAATGTATTCCTTGGACCTTCTTATTGACGATGAAACACAGAAATTGCATCGGAATTAAATGAAAAAGGCACAATGCCGACATAAGTACAAGAAGACTGACTCTTCTTACTGTCAATGTTTTGAAAAATTCCTGTGACACTAGTTATAGATTCCGATGCTTCACTCTAGGTTTACTATATCCCTTGGACCTTCTGATTGACGATGAAATACTGAAATTGCATCGGAATTAAATAGAAAATGCACAATGCCGACATAAGTACAAGAATAATGACTTTTCCTACTGTCTATGTTTTTAACCATTCCTGTGACACTAGTTACAGATTCTGATGCTTCACTTCAGGTTTACTGCATCCCTCTGAACTTCTTATTGACAATGAAACACAGAAATTGCATCGGATTTAAATACAAAAGGCACAATGCCGACTTAAGTGCAAGAAGACTGACTCTTCCCACTGCCCATGTTTTGAACCATTCCTGTGACACTAGTTATAGATTCCGATGCTTCACTTCCGGTTTACTGTATCCCTTGGACCTTGTTATTGAAGATGACAAAGAAATTGCATCGGAATTAAATACAAAAGGCACAATGCCGACTTAAGTACAAGAATACTGACTCTTCTTACTGTCTATGGTTTGAACCATCCCTGTGACACTTGTTATAGATTCCGATACTTTACTCCAGGTTAACTGTATCCCTTGGACCTTCTTATTGACGATGAAACACAGAAATTGCATCGGAATCAAATACAAAAGGCACAATGCCGACTTTAGTACAAGAAGACTGTCTCTTCTTACTGACTATGTTTTGAACCATTCCTGTGACACTAGTTATAGATTCCGATGCTTCACTTCAGATTTACTGTATCCCTCTGACGTTCTTATTGACGTTGAGACACAGAAATTGCATCGGAATTAAATACAAAATGCACAATGCCGACTTAAGTACAAGAATACGGACTCTTCTTGCTGTCTATGTTTTGAACCATCCCTGTGACACTTGTTATAGATTCCGATGCTTCACTCCAGGTTTACTGTATCCCTGGGACCTTCTTGTTGATGATGAAACACAGAAATTGCATCGCAATTAAATACAAAAGGCACAATGCCGACTTAAGTGCAAGAAGACTGACTCTTCCCACTATTTATGTTTTGAACCATTCCTGTGACACTAGTTATAGATTCAGATGCTTCACTTCCGGTTTACTGTATCCCTTGGACCTTCTTATTGACGATGTAGCACAGATATTGCATCGGAATTATACACAAAAAGCACAATGCCGAATTAAATACAAGAAGACTGACTCTTCTTACTGACTATGTTTTGAACCATTCCTGTGACACTAGTTATAGACTCTGATGCTTCACTTCAGGTTTACTGTATCCCTTGGACATTCTTATTGAAGATGAAACACAGAAATTGCATCGGAATTAAATACAAAAGGCACAATGCCGAATTAAGTACAAGAATACTAACCCTTATTACTGTCTATGCTTTGAACCATTCCTGTGACACTAGTAATAGATTCCGATGCTTTACTTCAGGTTTACTGTATCCCTCTGACCTTCTTATTGACGATGAAACACAGAAATTGCATCGGAAATAAATACAAAAGGCACAATGCCGAATTAAGTACAAGAAGACTGATTCTTCTTACTGTCTATGTTGTGAACCATTCATGTGACACTAGTTATAGATTCCAATGCTTCACTCCAGGTTTCCTGTATCCCCTGCTCCTTCTTATTGAGGCTGAAACACAGAAATTGCATCGGTATTAAATACATAAGGCACAATGGCGACTTAAGTACAAGAAGACTGACTCTTCTTACTGACTATGTTTGAACCATTCATGTGACACTAGTTATAGATTCCGGTGCTTCACTTCAGGTTTACTGTATCCCTTGGACCTTCTTATTGACGATGAAACACAGAAATTGCATCGGAATTAGATACAAGATTCACAATGCCGACTTAAGTACAACAGGACTGACTCTTCCTACTGACTATGTTTTGATTCATTCCTGTGACACTAGTTACAGATTATGATGCTTTACTTCAGGTTCACTGTATCCCTTGGACATCTTATTGACTATGAAACACAGAAATTTCATCGGAATTAAATACAAAATGCAGAATGCCGACTTAAGTACAAGAAGACTGACTCTTCTTACTGACTATGTTTGAACCATTCCTGTGACACTAGTTATAGATTCCGATGCTTCACTTCAGATTTACTGTATCCCTCTGACCTTCTTATTGACGATGAAACACAGAAATTGCATCGGAATTACATACTAAAGGCACATGCCGACATAAGTACAAGAATAATGTCTCTTCCTACTGTCTATGTTTTGAACCATTCCTGTGACACTAGTTATAGATTCTAATGCTTCACTTCAGGTTTACTGTATCCCTCTGACCTTCTTATTGACGACGAAACACAGAAATTGCATCGGAATTAAATACAAAATGCACAATGCCGTCTTAAGTACAAGAAATCTGACTCTTCTTACTGACTATGATTTGAACCATTCCTGTGACACCAGTTTTAGACAGTAGTGCTTCACTTCAGGTTTACTGTATCCCTTGGACCTTCTTATTGAAGATGAAACACAGAAATTGCATCGGAATTAAATACAAAAGGCACAATGTCGACTTAAGTACAAGAATACTGACTCTTCTAATTGTCGATGATTTGAACCATCCCTGTGACACTAGTTATAGATTCAATTGCTTCACTCCAGGTTTACTGTATCCCTTGGACCTTCTTGTTGACGATGAAACACAGAAATTGCATCGCAATGAAATAAAAAAGCACAATGCCGACTTAAGAACAAGAAGACTGACTTTTCTTACTGTCTATGCTTTGAGCCATTCCTGTGACACTAGTTATAGATTCCGATGCTTCACTCCAGGTTTACTACATCCCTTGCAAACTCTAATTGACGATGAAATACAGAAATTGCATCGGAATTAAATGGAAAAGGCACAATGCCGACTTAAGTACAAGAAGACTGACTCTTCCTACTATCTATGTTTTGAACCATTCCTGTGCCACTAGTTATAGATTCCGATGCCTCACTTCAGGTTTCCTGTATCCCTCTGACCTTCTTATTGACGATGAAACACAGAAATTGCATCGGAATTAAATACAAAAGGCACAATGCCGACTTAAGAACAAGAAGACTGACTCTTCCCACTGTCCATGTTTTGAACCATTCCTGTGACACTAGTTATAGATTCCGATGCTTCACTTCCGTATTACTGTATCCCTTGGACCCTCTTATTGACGATGAAGCACAGAAATTGCATCGGAATTAAATACAAAAGGAACAATGCCGACATAAGTACAAGAATACTGACTCTTCTTACTGTCTATGGTTTGAACCATCCCTGTGACACTTGTTATAGATTCCGATGCTTTACTCCAGGTTTACTGTATCCCTTGGACCTTCTTATTGACGATGAAACACAGAAATTGCATCGGAATCAATTACAAAAGGCACAATGCCGACTTTAGTACAAGAAGACTGTCCCTTCTTACTGACTATGTTGTGAACCATTCCTTTGACACTAGTTATAGATTCCGATGCTTCACTTCAGATTTACTGTATCCCTCTGACGTTCTTATTGACGATGAAACACAGAAATTTCATCGAAATTAAATACAAAATGCACAATGCCGACTTAAGTACAAGAAGACTGACTCTTCTTACTGACTATGATTTGAACCATTCCTGTGACACTAGTTATAGACTGTAATGCTTCACTTCAGGATTACTGTATCCCTTGGACCTTCTTAGTGAAGATGAAACACAGAAATTGCATCGGAATTAAATACTAAAGGCACAATGCCGACTTAAGTACAAGAATACTGACTCTTCTTACTGTCTATGTTTTGAACCATCCCTGTGACACTTGTTATAGATTCCGATGCTTCACTCCAGGTTTACTGTATCCCTGGGACCTTCTTGTTGACGATGAAACACAGAAATTCCATCGCAATTAAGTAAAAAAGGCACAATGCCAACTTAAGAAGAAGAAAACTGACTTATCTTACTGTTTATGCTTTGAACCATTCCTGTGACACTAGTTATAGATTCCGATGCTTCACTCCAGGTTTACTATATCCCTTGGACATTCTTATTGACGATGAAATACAGAAACTGCATCGGAATTAAATAGAAAAGGCACAATGCCGACTTAAGTACAAGAAGACTGATTCTTCCTACTGTCTATGTTTTGAACCATTCCTGTGACACTAGTTATAGATTCCGATGCTTCACTTCAGGTTTACTGTATCCCTCTGACATTCTTATTGACGATGAAACACAGAAATTGCATCGGAATTAAATACAAAAGGCACAATACCGACTTAAGTACAAGAAGACTGACTCTTTTCACTGTCTATGTTTTGAACCATTCCTGTGACACTAGTTATAGATTCCGATGCTTCTCTTCCGGTTTACTGTATCTCTTGGACCTTCTTATTGATGATGAAGCACAGAAATTGCATCGGAATCAAATACAAAAGGCACAATGCCGACTTAAGTACAAGAATACAGACTCTTCTTACTGACTATGTTTTGAACCATTCCTGTGACACTAGTTATAGACTCTGATGCTTCACTTCAGGTTTACTGTATCCCTTGTACCTTCTTATTGAAGATGAAACACAGAAATTGCATCGGAATTAAATACAAGAGGCACAATGCCGACTTAAGTACAAGAATACTGACTCTTCTTACTGTATATGTTTTGAACCATCCCTGTGACACTTGTTATATATTCCGATGCTTTACTTCAGGTTTACTGTATCCCTCTGACCTTCTTATTGACGATGAAACACAGAAATTGCATCGGAAATAAATAAAAAAGGCACAATGCCGAATTAAGTACAAGAAGACTGATTCTTCTTACTGTCTATGTTGTGAACCATTAATGTGACACTAGTTATAGATTCCAATGCTTCACTCCGAGTTTCCTGTATCCCCTGCTCCTTCTTATTGGGGCTGAAACACAGAAATTGCATCGGAATTAAATACAAAAGGCACAATGGCGACTTAAGTACAAGAATACTGACTCTTCTAATTGTCGATGTTTTGAACCATCCCTGTGACACTAGCTATAGATTCCGATGCTTCACTCCAGGTTTACTGTATCCCTTGGACCTTCTTGTTGACGATGAAACACAGAAATTGCATCGCAATTAAATAAAAAAGGCACAATGCCGATTTAAGTACAAGAAGACTGACTCTTCTTACTGTCTATGTTTTGAACCATTCCTGTGACACTAGTTATAGATTCCGATGCTTCACTCTAGGTTTACTATATCCCTTGGACCTTCTGATTGACGATGAAATACTGAAATTGCATCGGAATTAAATAGAAAATGCACAATGCCGACATAAGTACAAGAATAATGACTCTTCCTACTGTCTATGTTTTGAACCATTCCGGTGACACTAGTTACAGATTCTGATGCTTCACTTCAGGTTTACTGTATCCCTCTGACCTTGTTATTGACAATGAAACACAGAAATTGCATCGGAATTAAATACAAAAGGCACAATGCCGACTTAAGTGCAAGAAGACTGACTCTTCCCACTGTCCATGTTTTGAACCATTCCTGTGACACTATTTATAGATTCCGATGCTTCACTTCCCGTTTACTGTATCCCTCTGACCTTCTTATTGACGATGAAACACAGAAATTGCATCGGAATTACATACTAAAGGCACAATGCCGACATAAGTACAAGAATAATGTCTCTTCTTACTGTCTATGTTTTGAACCATTCCTGTGACTCTAGTTATAGATTCTGATGCTTCACTTCAGGTTTACTGTATCCCTCTGACCTTCTTATTGACGACGAAACACAGAAATTGCATCGGAATTAAATACAAAATGCACAATGCCGTCTTAAGTACAAGAAATCTGACTCTTCTTACTGACTATGATTTGAACCATTCCTGTGACACCAGCTTTAGACTGTAGTGCTTCACTTCAGGTTTACTGTATCCCTTGGACCTTCTTATTGAAGATGAAACACAGAAATTGCATCGGAATTAAATACAAAAGGAACAATGTCGACTTAAGTACAAGAATACTGACTCTACTAATTGTCGATGTTTTGAACCATCCCTGTGACACTAGCTATAGATTCCGATGCTTCACTCCAGGTTTACTGTATCCCTTGGACCTTCTTGTTGACGATGAAACACAGAAATTGCATCGCAATTAAATAAAAAAGGCACAATGCCGACTTAAGTACAAGAAGACTGACTTTTCTTACTGTCTATGCTTTGAGCCATTCCTGTGACACTAGTTATAGATTCCGATGCTTCACTCCAGGTTTACTACATCCCTTGCAAATTCTAATTGACGATGAAACACAGAAATTGCATCGGAATTAAATGGAAAAGGCACAATGCCGACTTAAGTACAAGAAGACTGACTCTTCCTACTCTCTATGTTTTGAACCATTCCTGTGCCACTAGTTATAGATTCCGATGCTTCACTTCAGGTTTCCTGTATCCCTCTGACCTTCTTATTGACAAGGAAACACAGAAATTGCATCGGAATTAAATACAAAAGGCACAATACCGACTTAAGTGCAAGAAGACTGACTCTTCCCACTGTCCATGTTTTGAACCATTCCTGTGACACTAGTTATAGATTCCGATGCTTCACTTCCGTATTACTGTATCCCTTGGACCTTCTTATTGACGATGAAGCACAGAAATTGCATCGGAATTAAATACAAAAGGAACACTGCCGACATAAGTACATGAATACTGACTCTTCTTACTGCCTATGGTTTGAACCATCCCTGTGACACTTGTTATAGATTCCGATGCTTTACTCCAGGTTTACTGTATCCCTTGGACCTTCTTATTGACGATGAAACACAGAAATTGCATCGGAATCAATTACAAAAGGCACAATGCCGACTTTAGTACAAGAAGACTGTCCCTTCTTACTGACTATGTTGTGAACCATTCCTTTGACACTAGTTATAGATTCCGATGCTTCACTTCAGATTTACTGTATCCCTCTGACGTTCTTATTGACGATGAAACACAGAAATTTCATCGAAATTAAATACAAAATGCACAATGCCGACTTAAGTACAAGAAGACTGACTCTTCTTACTGACTATGATTTGAACCATTCCTGTGACACTAGTTATAGACTGTAATGCTTCACTTCAGGATTACTGTATCCCTTGGACCTTCTTAGTGAAGATGAAACTAAGAAATTGCAACGGAATTAAATACTAAAGGCACAATGCCGACTTAAGTACAAGAATACTGACTCTTCTTACTGTCTATGTTTTGAACCATCCCTGTGACACTTGTTATAGATTCCGATGCTTCACTCCAGGTTTACTGTATCCCTGGGACCTTCTTGTTGACGATGAAACACAGAAATTCCATCGCAATTAAGTAAAAAAGGCACAATGCCGACTTAAGAAGAAGAAAACTGACTTATCTTACTGTTTATGATTTGAACCATTCCTGTGACACTAGTTATAGATTCCGATGCTTCACTCCAGGTTTACTATATCCCTTGGGCATTCTTATTGACGATGAAATACAGAAACTGCATCGGAATTAAATAGAAAAGGCACAATGCCGACTTAAGTACAAGAAGACTGATTCTTCCTACTGTCTATGTTTTGAACCATTCCTGTGACACTAGTTATAGATTCCGATGCTTCACTTCAGATTTACTGTATCCCTCTGACCTTCTTATTGACGATGAAACACAGAAATTGCATCGGAATTAAATACAAAAGGCACAATACCGACTTAAGTACAAGAAGACTGACTCTTTTCACTGTCTATGTTTTGAACCATTCCTGTGACACTAGTTATAGATTCCGATGCTTCTCTTCCGGTTTACTGTATCTCTTGGACCTTCTTATTGATGATGAAGCACAGAAATTGCATCGCAATTAAATACAAAAGGCACAATGCCGACTTAAGTACAAGAATACTGACTCTTCTTACTGACTATGTTTTGAACCATTCCTGTGACACTAGTTATAGACTCTGATGCTTCACTTCAGGTTTACTGTATCCCTTGGACCTTCTTATTGAAGATGAAACACAGAAATTGCATCGGAATTAAATACAATAGGCACAATGCCGACTTAAGTACAAGAATACTGACTCTTCTTACTGTCTATGTTTTGAACCATCCCTGTGACACTTGTTATATATTCCGATGCTTTACTTCAGGTTTACTGTATCCCTCTGACCTTCTTATTGACGATGAAACACAGAAATTGCATCGGAAATAAATACAAAAGGCACAATGCCGAATTAAGTACAAGAAGACTGATTCTTTTTACTGTCTATGTTGTGAACCATTCATGTGACACAAGTTATAGATTCCAATGCTTCACTCCAGGTTTCCTGTATCCCCTGCTCCTTCTTATTGAGGCTGAAACACAGAAATTGCATCGGAATTAAATACAAAAGGCACAATGGCGATTTAAGTACAAGAAGACTGACTCTTCTTACTGACTATGTTTTGAACCATTCATGTGACACTAGTTATAGATTCCGCTGCTTCACTTCAGGTTTACTGTATCCCTTGGACCTTCTTATTGACGATGAAACACAGAAATTGCATCGGAATTAGATACAAGATTCACAATGCCCACTTAAGTACAACAATACTGACTCTTGCTACTGACTATGTTTTGATTCATTCCTGTGACACTAGTTATAGATTCTGATGCTTTACTTCAGGTTCACTGTATCCCTTGGACCTTCTTATTGACGATGAAACACAGAAATTTCATCGGAATTAAATACAAAAGGCAGAATGCCGACTTAAGTACAAGAAGACTGACTCTTCTTACAGACTATGCTTTGAACCATTCCTGTGACACTAGTTATAGATTCCGATGCTTCACTTCAGATTTACTGTATCCCTCTGACCTTCTTATTGACGATGAAACACAGAAATTGCATCGGAATTAAATACTAAAGGCACAATGCCGAATTAAGTACAAGAAGACTGACTCTTCTTACTGTCGATGTTTTGAACCATTCCTGTGACACTAGTTATAGATTCCGATGCTTCACTCCAGGTTTAATGCATTCCTTGGACCTTCTTATTGACGATGAAACACAGAAATTGCATCGGAATTAAATAAAAAAGGCACAATGCCGATTTAAGTACAAGAAGACTGACTCTTCTTACTGTCTATGTTTTGAACCATTCCTGTGACACTAGTTACAGATTCCGATGCTTCACTCTAGGTTTACTATATACCTTGGACCTTCTGATTGACGATGAAATACTGAAATTGCATCGGAATTAAATAGAAAATGCACAATGCCGACATAAGTACAAGAATAATGACTCTTCCTACTGTCTATGTTTTGAACCATTCCTGTGACACTAGTTACAGATTCTGATGCTTCACTTCAGGTTTACTGTATCCCTCTGACCTTGTTATTGACAATGAAACACAGAAATTGCATCGGAATTAAATACAAAAGGCATAATGCCGACTTAAGTGCAAGAAGACTGACTCTTCCCACTGTCCATGTTTTGAACCATTCCTGTGACACTATTTATAGATTCCGATGCTTCACTTCCGGTTTACTGTATCCCTCTGACCTTCTTATTGACGATGAAACACAGAAATTGCATCGGAATTACATACTAAAGGCACAATGCCGACATAAGTACAAGAATAATGTCTCTTCTTACTGTCTATGTTTTGAACCATTCCTGTGACACTAGGTATAGATTCTGATGCTTCACTTCAGGTTTACTGTATCCCTCTGACCTTCTTATTGACGACGAAACACAGAAATTGCATCGGAATTAAATACAAAATGCACAATGCCGTCTTAAGTACAAGAAATCTGACTCTTCTTACTGACTATGATTTGAACCATTCCTGTGACACCAGTTTTAGACTGTAGTGCTTCACTTCAGGTTTACTGTATCCCTTGGACCTTCTTATTGAAGATGAAACACAGAAATTGCATCGGAATTAAATACAAAAGGCACAATGTCGACTTAAGTACAAGAATACTGACTCTTCTAATTGTCGATGTTTTGAACCATCCCTGTGACACTAGTTATAGATTCCGATGCTTCACTCCAGGTTTACTGTATCCCTTGGACCTTCTTGTTGACGATGAAACACAGAAATTGCATCGCAATTAAATAAAAATGGCACAATGCCGACTTAAGTACAAGAAGACTGACTTTTCTTACTGTCTATGCTTTGAGCCATTCCTGTGACACTAGTTATAGATTCCGATGCTTCACTCCAGGTTTACTACATCCCTTGCAAATTCTAATTGACGATGAAACACAGAAATTGCATCGTAATTAAATGGAAAAGGCACAATGCCGACTTAAGTACAAGAAGACTGACTCTTCCTACTCTCTATGTTTTGAACCATTCCTGTGCCACTAGTTATAGATTCCGATGCTTCACTTCAGGTTTCCTGTATCCCTCTGACCTTCTTATTGACGATGAAACACAGAAATTG
The DNA here is from genome assembly GCF_021461385.2 of Schistocerca piceifrons. Classification (NCBI taxonomy): domain Eukaryota; kingdom Metazoa; phylum Arthropoda; class Insecta; order Orthoptera; family Acrididae; genus Schistocerca; species Schistocerca piceifrons. The sequence continues at coordinate 69,186 of NW_025728125.1, read as the reverse complement.
CATCGGAATTAAATACAAAAGGCACAATACCGACTTAAGTGCAAGAAGACTGACTCTTCCCACTGTCCATGTTTTGAACCATTCCTGTGACACTAGTTATAGATTCCCATGCTTCACTTCCGTATTACTGTATCCCTTGGACCTTCTTATTGACGATGAAGCACAGAAATTGCATCGGAATTAAATACAAAAGGAGCAATGCCGACATAAGTATATGAATACTGACTCTTCTTACTGTCTATGGTTTGAACCATCCCTGTGACACTTGTTATAGATTCCGATGCTTTACTCCAGGTTTACTGTATCCCTTGGACCTTCTTATTGACGATGAAACACAGAAATTGCATCGGAATCAATTACAAAAGGCACAATGCCGACTTTAGTACAAGAAGACTGTCCCTTCTTACTGACTATGTTGTGAACCATTCCTTTGACACTAGTTATAGATTCCGATGCTTCACTTCAGATTTACTGTATCCCTCTGACGTTCTTATTGACGATGAAACACAGAAATTTCATCGAAATTAAATACAAAATGCACAATGCCGACTTAAGTACAAGAAGACTGACTCTTCTTACTGACTATGATTTGAACCATTCCTGTGACACTAGTTATAGACTGTAATGCTTCACTTCAGGATTACTGTATCCCTTGGACCTTCTTAGTGAAGATGAAACACAGAAATTGCATCGGAATTAAATACTAAAGGCACAATGCCGACTTAAGTACAAGAATACTGACTCTTCTTACTGTCTATGTTTGAACCATCCCTGTGACACTTGTTATAGATTCCGATGCTTCACTCCAGGTTTACTGTATCCCTGGGACCTTCTTGTTGACGATGAAACACAGAAATTCCATCGCAATTAAGAAAAAAAGGCACAATGCCGACTTAAGAAGAAGAAAACTGACTTATCTTACTGTTTATGATTTGAACCATTCCTGTGACACTAGTTATAGATTCCGATGCTTCACTCCAGGTTTACTATATCCCTTGGGCATTCTTATTGACGATGAAATTCAGACACTGCATCGGAATTAAATAGAAAAGGCACAATGCCGACTTAAGTACAAGAAGACTGATTCTTCCTACTGTCTATGTTTTGAACCATTCCTGTGACACTAGTTATAGATTCTGATGCTTCACTTCAAGTTTACTGTATCCCTCTGACCTTCTTATTGACGATGAAACACAGAAATTGCATCGGAATTAAATACAAAAGGCACAATACCGACTTAAGTACAAGAAGACTGACTCTTTTCACTGTCTATGTTTTGAACCATTCCTGTGACACTAGTTATAGATTCCGATGCTTCTCTTCCGGTTTACTGTATCTCTTGGACCTTCTTATTGATGATGAAGCACAGAAATTGCATCGCAATTAAATACAAAAGGCACAATGCCGACTTAAGTACAAGAATACTGACTCTTCTTACTGACTATGTTTTGAACCATTCCTGTGACACTAGTTATAGACTCTGATGCTTCACTTCAGGTTTACTGTATCCCTTGGACCTTCTTATTGAAGATGAAACACAGAAATTGCATCGGAATTAAATACAAAAGGCACAATGCCGACTTAAGTACAAGAATACTGACTCTTCTTACTGTCTATGTTTTGAACCATCCCTGTGACACTTGTTATATATTCCGATGCTTTACTTCAGGTTTACTGTATCCCTCTGACCTTCTTATTGACGATGAAACACAGAAATTGCATCGGAAATAAATACAAAAGGCACAATGCCGAATTAAGTACAAGAAGACTGATTCTTTTTGCTGTCTATGTTGTGAACCATTCATGTGACACAAGTTATAGATTCCAATGCTTCACTCCAGGTTTCCTGTATCCCCTGCTCCTTCTTATTGAGGCTGAAACACAGAAATTGCATCGGAATTAAATACAAAAGGCACAATGGCGACTTAAGTACAAGAAGACTGACTCTTCTTACTGACTATGTTTTGAACCATTCATGTGACACTAGTTATAGATTCCGCTGCTTCACTTCAGGTTTTCTGTATCCCTTGGACCTTCTTATTGACGATGAAACACAGAAATTGCATCGGAATTAGATACAAGATTCACAATGCCGACTTAAGTACAAGAATACTGACTCTTGCTACTGACTATGTTTTGATTCATTCCTGTGACACTAGTTATAGATTCCGATGCTTCACTTCAGATTTACTGTATCCCTCTGACCTTCTTATTGACGATGAAACACAGAAATTGCATCGGAATTAAATACTAAAACCACAATGCCGAATTAAGTACAAGAAGACTGACTCTTCTTACTGTCGATGTTTTGAACCATTCCTGTGACACTAGTTATAGATTCCGATGCTTCACTCCAGGTTTAATGCATTCCTTGGACCTTCTTATTGACGATGAAACACAGAAATTGCATCGGAATTAAATAAAAAAGGCACAATGCCGATTTAAGTGCAAGAAGACTGACTCTTCTTACTGTCTATGTTTTGAAACATTCCTGTGACACTAGTTTTAGATTCCGATACTTCACTCTAGATTTACTATATCCCTTGGACCTTCTGATTGACGATGAAATACTGAAATTGCATCGGAATTAAATAGAAAATGCACAATGCCGACATAAGTACAAGAATAATGACTCTTCCTACTGTCTATGTTTTGAACCATTCCTAAGACACTAGTTACAGATTCTGATGCTTCACTTCAGGTTTACTGTATCCCTCTGACCTTGTTATTGACAATGAAACACAGAAATTGCATCGGAATTAAATACAAAAGGCACAATGCCGACTTAAGTGCAAGAAGACTGACTCTTCCCATTGTCCATGTTTTGAACCATTCCTGTGACACTATTTAAAGATTCCGATGCTTCACTTCCGGTTTACTGTATCCCTCTGACCTTCTTATTGACGATGACACACAGAAATTGCATCGGAATTACATACTAAAGGCACAATGCCGACATAAGTACAAGAATAATGTCTCTTCCTACTGTCTATGTTTTGAACCATTCCTGTGACACTAGTTATAGATTCTGATGCTTCACTTCAGGTTTACTGTATCCCTCTGACCTTCTTCTTGACGACGAAACACAGAAATTGCATCGGAATTAAATACAAAATGCACAATGCCGTCTTAAGTACAAGAAATCTGACTCTTCTTACTGACTATGATTTGAACCATTCCTGTGACACCAGTTTTAGACTGTAGTGCTTCACTTCAGGTTTACTGTATCCCTTGGACGTTCTTATTGACGATGAAGCACAGAAATTGCATCGGAATTATACACAAAAAGCACAATGCCCAATTTAATACAAGAAGACTGACTCTTCTTACTGACTATGTTTTGAACCATCCTGTGACACTAGTTGTAGACTCTGATGTTTCACTTCAGGTCTACTGTATCCCTTGGACTTTCTTATTGAAGATGAAACACAGAAATTGCATCGGAATTAAATACAAAAGGCACAATGCCGAATTAAGTACAAGAATACCAACTCTTCTTACTGTCTATGCTTTGAACCATTCCTGTGACACTAGTAATAGATTCCGATGCTTCACTCTAGGTTTACTGTATCCCTTGGACCTTCTTATTGACGATGAAACACAGAAATGGCATCGGAATTAAATAAAAAAGGCACAATGCCGACTTAGGTACAAGAAGACTAATTCATCTTACTAGCTATGTTTCAACCATTGCTGTGACACTAGTTACAGATTCCGATGCTTCACTCCAGGTTTACTGCATCTTTTGGACCTTCTTATTGACAATGAAACACAGAAATTGCATCGGAATTATATACGAAGGGCACAATGCCGACTTAAGTGCAAGAAGACTGACTCTTCCCACTGTCCATGTTTTGAACCATTCCTGTGACACTATTTAAAGATTCCGATGCTTCACTTCCGGTTTACTGTATCCCTCTGCCATTCTTATTGACGATGAAACACAGAAATTGCAGCGGAATTAAATACAAAAGGCACAATACCGACTTAAGTACAAGAAGACAGATTCTTCTTCTGTCTATGTTTTGAACCAATCCTGTGATACCAGTTATAGATTTCGATGCTTCACATCAGTTTTACTGTATACCTCTGAGGTTCTTATTGACGATGAAACACAGAAATTGCATCGAAATTAAATACAAAAGGCACAATGCCGACTTAAGTACAAGAAGACTGACTCTTCTTACTGACTATGATTTGAACCATTCCTGTGACACTAGTTATACACTGTAATGCTTCACTTCAGGATTACTGTATCCCTTGGACCTTCTTAGTGAAGATGAAACACAGAAATTGCATCGGAATTAAATACAAAAGGCACAATGCCGACATAAGTACAAGAATACTGACTCTTCTTACTGTCTATGTTTTGAACCATCCCTGTGACACTTGTTATATATTCCGATGCTTTACTTCAGGTTTACTGTATCCCTCTGACCTTCTTATTGACGATGAAACACAGAAATTGCATCGGAAATAAATACAAAAGACACAATGTCGAATTAAGTACAAGAAGACTGATTCTTCTTACTGTCTATGTTGTGAACCATTCATGTGACACTAGTTATAGATTCCAATGCTTCACTCCAGGTTTCCTGTATCCCCTGCTCCTTCTTATTGAGGCTGAAACACAGAAATTGCATCGGAATTAAATACAAAAGGCACAATGGCGACTTAAGTACAAGAAGACTGACTCTTCTTACTGACTATGTTTTGAACCATTCATGTGACACTAGTTATAGATTCCGCTGCTGCACTTCAGGTTTACTGTATCCCTTGGACCTTCTTATTGACGTTGAAACACAGAAATTGCATCGGAATTAGATACAAGATTCACAATGCCGACTTAAGTACAAGAATACTGACTCTTCCTACTGACTATGTTTTGATTCATTCCTGTGACACTAGTTATAGATTCTGATGCTTTACTTCAGGTTCACTGTATCCCTTGGACCTTCTTATTGACGATGAAACACAGAAATTGCATCGGAATTAAATACAAAATGCAGAATGCCGACTTAAGTACAAGAAGACTGACTCTTCTTACTGACTATGCTTTGAACCATTCCTGTGACACCTGTTATAGATTCCGATGCTTCACTTCAGATTTACTGTATCCCTCTGACCTTCTTATTGACGATGAAACACAGAAATTGCATCGGAATTAAATACTAAAGGCACAATGCCGACTTTAGTACAAGAAGACTGACTCTTCTTACTGTCGATGTTTTGAACCATTCCTGTGACACTAGTTATAGATTCCGATGCTTCACTCCAGGTTTAATGCATTCCTTGGACCTTCTTATTGACGATGAAACACAGAAATTGCATCGGAATTAAATAAAAAAGGCACAATGCCGATTTAAGTACAAGAAGACTGACTCTTCCTACTGTCTATGTTTTGAACCATTCCTGTGACACTAGTTATAGATTCCGATGCTTCACTCTACGTTTACTATATCCCTTGGACCTTCTGATTAACGATGAAATACTGAAATTGCATCGGAATTAAATAGAAAATGCACAATGCCGACATAAGTACAAGAAAAATGACTCTTCCTACTGTCTATGTTTTGAACCATTCCTGTGACACTAGTTACAGATTCTGATCCTTCACTTCAGGTTTACTGTATCCCTCTGACCTTGTTATTGACAATGAAACACAGAAATTGCATCGGAATTAAATACAAAAGGCACAATGGCGACTTAAGTACAAGAAGACTGACTCTTCTTACTGACTATGTTTTGAACCATTCATGTGACACTAGTTATAGATTCCGCTGCTTCACTTCAGGTTTACTGTATCCCTTGGACCTTCTTATTGACGTTGAAACACAGAAATTGCATCGGAATTAGATACAAGATTCACAATGCCGACTTAAGTACAAGAATACTGACTCTTCCTACTGACTATGTTTTGATTCATTCCTGTGACACTAGTTATAGATTCTGATGCTTTACTTCAGGTTCACTGTATCCCTTGGACCTTCTTATTGACGATGAAACACAGAAATTGCATCGGAATTAAATACAAAAGGCACAATGCCGACTTAAGTGCAAGAAGACTGACTCTTCTTACTGTCTATCGTTTGAACCAACCCTGTGACACTTGTTATAGATTCCGATGCTTTACTCCAGGTTAACTGTATCCCTTGGACCTTCTTATTGACGATGAAACACAGAAATTGCATCGGAATCAAATACAAAAGGCACAATGCCGACTTTAGTACAAGAAGACTGTCTCTTCTTACTGACTATGTTTTGAACCATTCCTGTGACACTAGTTATAGATTCCGATGCTTCACCTCTGATTTACTGTATCCCTCTGACGTTCTTATTGACGTTGAGACACAGAAATTGCATCGGAATTAAATACAAAATGCACAATGCCGACTTAAGGACAAGAATACTGACTCTTCTTACTGTCAATGTTTTGAACCATCCCTGTGACACTTGTTATAGATTCCGATGCTTCACTCCAGGTTTACTGTATCCCTGGGACCTTCTTGTTGACGATGAAACACAGAAATTGCATCGCAATTAAATACATAAGGCACAATGCCGACTTAAGTGCAAGAAGACTGACTCTTCCCACTATTTATGTTTTGAACCATTCCTGTGACACTAGTTATAGATTCCCATGCTTCACTTCCGGTTTACTGTATCCCTTGGACGTTCTTATTGACGATGAAGCACAGAAATTGTATCGGAATTATACACAAAAAGCACAATGCCCAATTAAATACAAGAAGACTGACTCTTCTTACTGACTATGTTTTGAACCATCCTGTGACACTAGTTATAGACTCTGATGCTTCACTTCAGGTTTACTGTATCCCTTGGACATTCTTATTGAAGATGAAACACAGAAATTGCATTGGAATTAAATAAAAAAGGCACAATGCAGACTTAAGTACAAGAAGACTAATTCATCTTACTAGCTATGTTGCAACCATTGCTGTGACACTAGTTACAGATTCCGATGCTTCACTCCAGGTTTACTGTATCTTTTGGACCTTCTTATTGACTATGAAACACAGAAATTGCATCGGAATTATATACGAAAGGCACAATGCCGACTTAAGTACAAGGAGACTGACTCTTCTTACTGTCTATGCTTTGAACCAATCCTGTGACACTAGTTATAGATTCCGATGCTTCACTTCAGGTTTACTGTATCCCTTGGACCTTCTTATTGACGCTAAAACACAGCAATTGCTTCGGATTTAAATAGAAAAGGCACAATGCCGACTTAAGTACAAGGAGACTGACTCTTCTTACTGTCTATGCTTTGAACCATTCCTGTGACACTAGTTATAGATTCCGATGATTCACTTCAGTTTTACTGTATACCTCTGAGGTTCTTATTGACGATGAAACACAGAAATTGCATCGAAATTAAATACAAAATGCACAATGCCGACTTAAGTACAAGAAGACTGACTCTTCTTACTAACTATGATTTGAACCATTCCTGTGACACTAGTTATAGACTGTAATGCTTCACTTCAGGATTACTGTATCCCTTGGACCTTCTTAGTGAAGATGAAACACAGAAATTGCATCGGAATTAAATACAAAATGCACAATGCCGACTTAAGGACAAGAATACTGACTCTTCTTACTGTCAATGTTTTGAACCATCCCTGTGACACTTGTTATAGATTCCGATGCTTCACTCCAGGTTTACTGTATCCCTGGGACCTTCTTGTTGACGATGAAACACAGAAATTGCATCGCAATTAAATACAAAAGGCACAATGCCGACTTAAGTGCAAGAAGACTGACTCTTCCCACTATTTATGTTTTGAACCATTCCTGTGACACTAGTTATAGATTCCCATGCTTCACTTCCGGTTTACTGTATCCCTTGGACGTTCTTATTGACGATGAAGCACAGAAATTGCATCGGAATTATACACAAAAAGCACAATGCCCAATTAAATACAAGAAGACTGACTCTTCTTACTGACTATGTTTTGAACCATCCTGTGACACTAGTTATAGACTCTGATGCTTCACTTCAGGTTTACTGTATCCCTTGGACATTCTTATTTAAGATGAAACACAGAAATTGCATCGGAATTAAATACAAAAGTCACAATGCCGAATTAAGTACAAGAATTCTAACTCTTCTTACTGTCTATGCTTTGAACCATTCCTGTGACACTGGTAATAGATTCCGATGCTTCACTCTAGGTTTACTGTATCCCTTGGACCTTCTTATTGACGATGAAACACAGAAATGGCATCGGAATTAAATAAAAAAGGCACAATGCCGACTTAAGTACAAGAAGACTAATTCATCTTACTAGCTATGTTGCAACCATTGCTGTGACACTAGTTACAGATTCCGATGCTTCACTCCAGGTTTACTGTATCTTTTGGACCTTCTTATTGACTATGAAACACAGAAATTGCATCGGAATTATATACGAAAGGCACAATGCCGACTTAAGTACAAGGAGACTGACTCTTCTTACTGTCTATGTTTTGAACCATCCCTGTGACACTTGTTATAGATTCCGATGCTTCACTCCAGGCCTACTGTATCCCTGGGACCTTCTTGTTGACGATGAAACACAGAAATTGCATCGCAATTAAATAAAAAAGGCACAATGCCGACTTAAGAACAAGAAAACTGACTTTTCTAACTGTTTATGCTTTGAACCATTCCTGTGACACTAGTTATAGATTCCGATGATTCACTCCAGGTTTACCATATCCCTTGGACATTCTTATTGACGATGAAATACAGAAACTGCATCGGAATCAAATAGAAAAGGCACAATGCCGACTTAAGTACAAGAAGACTGATTCTTCCTACTGTCTATGTTTTGTACCATTCCTGTGACACTACTTATAGATTCCGATGCTTCACTTCAAGTTTACTGTATCCTTCTGACCTTCTTATTGATGATGAAGCACAGAAATTGCATCGGAATTATATACAAAATGCACAATGCCGACTTAAATACAAGAAGACTGACTCTTCTTACTGACTATGTTTTGAACCATTCCTGTGACACTAGTTATAGACTCTGATGCTTCACTTCAGGTTTACTGTATCCCTTGGACCTTCTTAGTGAAGATGAAACACAGAAATTGCATCGGAATTAAATACAAAAGGCACAATGCCAACTTAAGTACAAGAATACTGACTCTTCTTACTGTCTATGCTTTGAACCATCCCTGTGACACTTGTTATAGATTCCGATGCTTTACTTCAGGTTTACTGTATTCCTATGACCTTCTTATTGACGATGAAACACAGAAATTGCATCGGAATTAAATACAAAAGGCACAATGCCGACTTAAGTACAAGAAGACTGACTCTTCCTACTGTCTATGTCTTGAACCGTTCCTGTGACACTATTTATAGATTCCGGTGCTTCACTCCAGGTTTACTGTATCCCTTGGACCTTTTTATTGACGATGAAACACTGAAATTGCATCGGAATTAAATAGAAAAGTACTATGCCGACTTAAGTACAAGATGACTGACTGTTCTTACTGTCTATGCTTTGAACCATTCCTGTGACACTAATTATAGATTCCGATGCTTCACTGTACGTTTACTGTATCCCTTGGACCTTCTTGTTGACGATGAAACACAGAAATTGCATCGGAATGAAATAAAAAAGGCACAATGCCAACTTAAGTACAAGAAGACTGACTCTTCTTACTGACTATGTTTTGAACCATTCCTGTGACACTAGTTATAGATTCCGATGATTCACTTCAGATTTTCTGTATCCCTCTGACCTTCTTATTGACGATGAAACACTGAAATTGCATCGGAATGAAATAAAAAAGGCACAATGCCAACTTAAGTACAAGAAGACTGACTCTTCTTACTGACTATGTTTTGAACCATTCCTGTGACAATAGTTATAGATTCCGATGATTCACTTCAGATTTTCTGTATCCCTCTGACCTTCTTATTGACGATGAAACACTGAAATTGCATCGGAATTAAATACTAAAGGCACAATGCCGAATTAAGTACAAAAAGACTGACTCTTCTTACTGTCAATGTTTTGAACCATTCCTGTGACACTAGTTATAGATTCCGATGCTTCACTCCTGGTTTATTATATCCCTTGGACCTTCGTATTGACGATGAAATATAGAAATTGCATCGGAATTAAATAGAAAAGGCACAATGCCGACATTAGTACAAGAAGACTGACTCTTCTCACTGACTATGTTTGAACCATTCCTGTGACACTAGTTATAGATTCCGATGCTTCACTCCAGGTTTACTATATCCCTTGGACCTTCGTAATGACGATGAAATACAGAAATTGCATCGGAATTAAATAGAAAAGGCACAACGCAGACATAAGTACAAGAAGACTGACTCTTCTCACTAACTATGTTTGAACCATTCCTGTGACACTAGTTATAGACTCTGATGCATCACTTCTGGTTTACTGTATCCTTTGGACCTTCTGATTGAAGATGAAACACAGAGATTGCATCGGAATTAAATACAAAAGGCACAATGCCGACTTAAGTACAAGAAGCCTGACTCTTCTTACTGACTATGTTTTGAACCATTCCTGTGACACTAGTTATGGATTCCGATGATTCACTTCAGATTTACTGTATCCCTCCGACCTTCTTATTGACGATGAAACACAGAAATTGCATCGGAATTAAATGCTAAAGGCACAATGCCGACTTAAGTACAAGAAGACTTACTCATCTTACTGTCTATGTTTTGAACCATTCCTATGACACTAGTTATAGATTCCGATGCTTCACTTCAGATTTACTGTATCCCTCTTACGTTCTTATTGGCGATGAAAAACAGAAATTGCATCGGAATTAAATACAAAAGGCACAATGCCGACTTAAGTACAAGAAGACTGACTCTTCTTACTGTCTATGTTTTGAACCATTCCTCTGACACTAGTTATAGATTCCGGTGATTCATTTCAGGTTTACTGTATCCCATGGCCCTTCTTATTGACGATGAAACACAGAAAGTGCATCGGAATTAAATGCAAAAGGCACAATGCCGACTTAAGTACAAGAAGACTGACTCTTCTTACTGACTATGTTTTGAACCATTCCTGTGACACTAGTTACAGATTCAGATGCTTCACTTCAGGTTTACTGTATCCCTTGGCCCTTCTTATTGACGATGAAACACAGAAAGTGCATCGGAATTAAATGCAAACGGCACAATGCCGACTTAAGTACAAGAAGACTGACTCTTCTTACTGACTATGTTTTGAACCGTTCCTGTGACACTATTTATAGATTCCGGTGCTTCACTCCAGGTTTACTGTATCCCTTGGATCTTTCTATTGACGATGAAACACAGAAATTGCATCGGAATTAAATAGAAAAGGTACTATGCCGACATAAGTACAAGAAGACTGACTCTTCTTACTGACTATGTTTTGAACCATTCCTGTGACACTAGTTATAGATTCTGATGCTTCACTTCAGGTTTACTGTATCCCTTGGAACTTCTTATTGACGATGAAACACAGAAATTGCATCGGAATTAAGTACAAAAGGCACAATGCCGACTTAAGTACAAGAAGACTGACTCTTCTTACTGACTATGTTTTGAACCATTCCTGTGACACTAGTTATAGATTCCGATGATTCACTTCAGATTTACTTTATCCCTCTGACCTTCTTATTGACGATGAAACACAGAAATTGCATCGGAATTAAATACTAAAGGCACAATGCCGAATTAAGTACAAGAAGACTGACTCTTCTTACTGTCGATGTTTTGAACCATTCCTTTGCACTAGTTATAGATTTCGATGCTTAACTCCAGGTTTAATGTATCCCTTGGACCTTCTTATTGACGAAGAAACAGAGAAATTGCATCGGAAGTAAATAAAAAAGGCACAATGCCTACTTTAGTACAAGAAGACTGACTCTTCTCACTGACTATGTTTTGAACCATTCCTGTGACACTAGTTATAGACTCTGATGCTTCACGTCAGGTTCACTGTATCCCTTGGACCTTCTTATTGAAGATGAAACACAGAAATTGCATCGGAATTAAATACAAAAGCCACAATGTCGACTTAAGTACAAGACTACTGACTCTTCTTACTGTCTATGTTTTGAATCATCCCTGTGACACTTGTTATAGATTCCGATGCTTCACTCCAGGTTTACTGTATCCCTTGGGCCTTCTTATTGACGATGAAACACAGAAATTGCATCGGAATTAAGTATAAAAGGCACAATGACGACTTAAGTACAAGAGGACTGACTGTTCCTACTGTCTATGTTTTGAACCATTCCTGTGAACTAGTTATAGATTCCGGTGCTTCGCTCCAGGTTTACTGTATCCCTTGGACCTTTTTATTGTCGATGAAACACAGAAATTGCATCGGAATTAAATAGAAAAGGTACAATGCCGACTTAAGTACAAGAAGACTGACTCTTCTTACGGACTATGTTTTGAACCATTCCTGTGACACTAGTTATCGATTCCGATGATTCACTTCAGGTTTACTGTATCCCTCTGACCTTCTTATTGACGATGAAACACAGAAATTACATCGGAATTAAATCCAAAAGGCACAGTGATGAATTAAGTACAAGAACGCTGATTCGTCTTACTGTCTATGATTTGAACCATTCCTGTGACACTAGTTATAGATTCCGATGCTTCACTCCAGGTTTACTGTATCCCTTGGACCTTCTTATTGACGATGAAACACAGATATTGCATCGGAATTTAATACAAAAGGCACAATGGCGACTTACGTACATGAAAACAGACTTTTCTTACTGACTATGTTTTGAACCATTCCTGTGACACTAGTTGTAGATTCCGGTGCTTCACTTCAGGTTTACTGGATCACTTGGACCTACTTATTGACGATGAAACACAGAAATTGCATCGACAATAAATACAAAAGGCACAATGCCGACTTAACTACAAGAAGACTGACTCTTCCCACTGTCTATGATTTGAACCATTCCTGTGACACTAGTTTTAAATTCCGATGCTTCACATCAGGTTTACTGTATCCCTCTGGCCCTCTTATTGACGATGAAACACAGAAATTGCATCGGAATTAAATACAAAAGGCACAATGCCGACTTTAGTACAAGAAGACTGTCTCTTCTAACTGACTACGCTGTGAACCATTCCTATGACACTAGTTATAGATTCCGATGCTTCACTCCATGTTTACTGTATCCCTTGGACCTTCTTAGTGACGATGAAACACAGAAATTGCACCGGAATTATATAGAAAAGGCACAATGCCGACTTAAGTACAAGAAGACGGACTCTTCTTACTGACTATGCTTTGAACCATTCCTCTGACACTAGTTATAGATTCCGATGCTTCACTTTAGGTCTACTGTATCCCTTGGACCTTCTTATTGACGATGAAACACAGCAATTGCATCGGAATTAAATACAAAAGGCACAATGCCGACTTAAGTACAAGAACACTGACTCTTCCTACTGTCTATGTGTTGAACCATTCCTGTGACACTAGTTACAGATTCCGATGTTTCACTTCAGGTTTACTGCATCACTCTGGCCTTCTTATTGACGATGAAACACAGAAATTGCAGTGGAATAAAATATAAAAAGCACAATGCCGACTTAATACAAGACGACTGATTCCTCTTCTGTCTATGTTTTGAACCATTCCTGTGACACTAGTTATAGATGTCGATGCTTCACTTCAAGTTTACTGTATCCCTTGGAACTTCTTATTGACGATGAAGCACAGAAATTGCATCGGAAATAAATACAAAAGGCACAATGCCGACTTAAGTACAAGTAGACTGACTCTTCTTACTGACCACGTTTTGAACCATTCCTGTGACACTAGTTATAGATTCCGATGATTCACTTCAGGTTTACTGTATCCCTCTGACTTTCTTATTGACGATGAAACACAGAAATTGCATCGGAATTAAATGCTAAAGGCACAATGCCGACTTAAGTACAAGAAGACTGACTCTTCTTACTGTCTATGCCTTGAACCATTCCTGTAACACTAGTTATAGATTCCGATGCTTCACTTCAGGTTTACTGTATCCCTTGGACCTTCTTATTGACGATGATACACAGCAATTGCATCGGAATTAAATAGAAAAGGCACAATGCCGACTTAAGTACAAGAAGATTGACTCTTCCTACTGTCTATGTTTTGAACCATTCCTGTGACACTAGTTATAAATTCCGATGCTTCACTTCAGGTTTACTGCATCCCTCTGCCCTTCTTTTTGACGATGAAACACAGAAATTGCATCGGAATTAAATACAAAAGGCACAATGCCGACTTTAGTACAAGAAGACTGTCTCTTCTTACTGACTATGTTTTGAACCATGCCTATGACACTAGAAATAGATTCCGATGCTTCACTTCAGATTTACTGTATCCCTCTGATGTTCTTATTGACGATGAAACACAGAAATTGCGTCGGAATTAAATACTAAAGGCACAATGCCGAATTAAGTACAAGAAGACTGATTCTTCTTCTGTCTATGTTTTGAACCATTTCTGTGACACTAGTTATAGATTTCGATGTTTCACTTCAGGTTTACTGTATCCCTTGGAACTTCTTATTGACGATGAAACACAGACATTGCATCGGAATTAAATACAAAAGGCACAATGCCGACTTAAGTACAAGAAGACTGACTCTTCTTACTGACTATGCTTTGAACCATTCCTGTGACACTAGTTATAGATTCCGATGATTCACTTCAGCTTTACTGTATCCCTCTGACCTTCTTATTGACGATGAAACACAGAAATTGCATCGGAATTAGATCCAAAAGGCACAGTGCCGAATTAAGTACAAGAAGACTGACTCTTCTTACTGTCTATGTTTTGAACCATTCCTGTGACACTAGTTATAGATTCCGATGCTTCACTCCAGTTTTACTGAATTCCTTGGACCTTTTTATTGACGATGAATAACAGAAATTGCATCGGAATTAAATAGAAAAGGTACAATGCCGACGTAAGTACAAGAAGACTGACTCTTCCTACTGTCTATGTTTTGAACCATTCCTGTAACACTAGTGATAGAATCCGATGCTTCACTTCAGGTTTACTGTATCCCTTGGACCTTCTTGTTGCCGATGAAACACAGAAATTGCATCGGAATTACATAAAAGAGGCACAATGCCGACGTAAGTACAAGGAGACTGACTCTTTTTACTTTCTGTGTTTTGAACCATTTCTGTGACACTAGTTATAGATTCCGATGCTTCACTCCTGGTTTACTATATCATTTGGACCTTCTTATTGACGATGAAGTACAGAAATTGCATCGGAATTAAATAGAAAATGCACAATGCCGACTTAAGTACAAGAAGACTGACTCTTCCTACTGTCTATGCTTTGAACCATTCCTGTGACACTAGTTATAGCTTCCGATGCTTCAGGTCAGGTTTACTGTATCCCTTGGACCTTCTTATTGACGATGAAACACAGCAATTGCATCGGAATTAAATAGAAAAGGCACAATGCCGACTTAAGTAAAAAAAGACTGACTCTTCCTATTGTCTATGTTTTTAACCATTACTGTGACACTAGTTATAAATTCCGGTGCTTCACTTCAGGTTTACTGCATCCCTCTGCCCTTCTTATTTACGATGAAACACAGAAATTGCCGCGGAATTAAATACAAAAGGCACAATACCGACTTAAGTACAGGTAGACTGATTCTTCTTCTGTCTATGTTTTGAACCATTCCTGTGACACCAGTAATAGATTTCGATGCTTCACTTCAGGTTTACTGTATCCCTTGATCCTTCTTATAGTCGATGAAACACAGAAATTGCATCGGAATTAAATACAAGAGGCACAATGCCGAGTTAAGTACAAGAAGACTGACTCTTCTTACTGACTATGTTTTGAACCCTTCCTGTGACACTAGTTAAAGATTCCGATGATTTACTTCTGGTTTACTGTATCCCTCTGACCTTCTTATTGACGATGAAACACAGAAATTGCATCGGAATTAAATCCAAAAGGCACAGTGCCAAATTAAGTACAAGAAGACTGAATCTTCTTACTGTCTATGTTTTGAACCATTCCTGTGACACTATGTATGAATTCCGATGCTTAACTCCAGGTTTACTGTATCCCTTTTACCATCTTATTGACGATGAATCACAGAAATTGCGTCGGAATTAAATACAAAAGGCACAATGCCGAATTAAGTACAAGAAGACTGATTCTTATTCTGTCTATGTTTTGAACCATTCCTGTGACACTAGTTATAGATTCCGATGCTACACTTCAGATGTACTGTATCCCTCTGACGTTCTTATTGACGATGAAACACAGATATTGCATCGGAATTTAATACAAAAGGCACAATGGCGACTTACGTACATGAAAACAGACTTTTCTTACTGACTATGTTTTGAACCATTCCTGTGACACTAGTTGTAGATTCCGGTGCTTCACTTCAGGTTTACTGGATCACTTGGACCTACTTATTGACGATGAAACACAGAAATTGCATCGACAATAAATACAAAAGGCTCAATGCCGACTTAACTACAAGAAGACTGACTCTTCCCACTGTCTATGATTTGAACCATTCCTGTGACACTAGTTTTAAATTCCGATGCTTCACATCAGGTTTACTGTATCCCTCTGGCCCTCTTATTGACAATGAAACACAGAAATTGCATCGGAATTAAATACAAAAGGCACAATGCCGACTTTAGTACAAGAAGACGGTCTCTTCTAACTGACTACGCTGTGAACCATTCCTATGACACTAGTTATAGATTCCGATGCTTCACTCCATGTTTACTGTATCCCTTGGACCTTCTTAGTGACGATGAAACACAGAAATTGCATCGGAATAATATAGAAAAGGCACAATGCCGACTTAAGTACAAGAAGACGGACTCTTCTTACTGACTATGCTTTGAACCATTCCTCTGACACTAGTTATAGATTCCGATGCTTCACTTTAGGTCTACTGTATCCCTTGGACCTTCTTATTGACGATGAAACACAGTAATTGCATCGGAATTAAATACAAAAGGCACAATGCCGACTTAAGTACAAGAACACTGACTCTTCCTACTGTCTATGTGTTGAACCATTCCTGTGACACTAGTTACAGATTCCGATGTTTCACTTCAGGTTTACTGCATCCCTCTGCCCTTCTTATTGACGATGAAACACAGAAATTGCAGTGGAATAAAATATAAGAAGCACAATGCCGACTTAATACAAGACGACTGATTCCTCTTCTGTCTATGATTTGAACCATTCCTGTGACACTAGTTATAGATGTCGATGCTTCACTTCAAGTTTACTGTATCCCTTGGAACTTCTTATTGACGATGAAGCACAGAAATTGCATCGGAAATAAATACAAAAGGCACAATGCCGACTTAAGTACAAGTAGACTGACTCTTCTTACTGACTACGTTTTGAACCATTCCTGTGACACTAGTTATAGATTCCGATGATTCACTTCAGGTTTACTGTATACCTATGACTTTCTTATTGACGATGAAACACAGAAATTGCATCGGAATTAAATGCTAAAGGCACAATGCCGACTTAAGTACAAGAAGACTGACTCTTCTTACTGTCTATGCCTTGAACCATTCCTGTAACACTAGTTATAGATTCCGATGCTTCACTTCAGGTTTACTGTATCCCTTGGACCTTCTTATTGACGATGATACACAGCAATTGCATCGGAATTAAATAGAAAAGGCACAATGCCGACTTAAGTACAAGAAGATTGACTCTTCCTACTGTCTATGTTTTGAACCATTTCTGTGACACTAGTTATAAATTCCGATGCTTCACTTCAGGTTTACTGCATACCTCTGCCCTTCTTTTTGACGATGAAATACAGAAATTGCATCGGAATTATATACAAAAGGCACAATGCCGACTTTAGCACAAGAAGACTGTCTCTTCTTACTGACTATGTTTTGAACCATGCCTATGACACTAGAAATAGATTCCGATGCTTCACTTCAGATTTACTGTATCCCTCTGACGTTCTTATTGACGATGAAACACAGAAATTGCGTCGGAATTAAATACTAAAGGCACAATGCCGAATTAAGTACAAGAAGACTGATTCTTCTTCTGTCTATGTTTTGAACCGTTTCTGTGACACTAGTTATAGATTTCGATGTTTCACTTCAGGTTTACTGTATCCCTTGGAACTTCTTATTGACGATGAAACACAGACATTGCATCGCAATTAAATACAAAAGGCACAATGCCGACTTAAGTACAAGAAGACTGACTCTTCTTACTGACTATGCTTTGAACCATTCCTGTGACACTAGTTATAGATTCCGATGATTCACTTCAGCTTTACTGTATCCCTCTGACCTTCTTATTGACGATGAAACACAGAAATTGCATCGGAATTAGATCCAAAAGGCACAGTGCCGAATTAAGTACAAGAAGACTGACTCTTCTTACTGTCTATGTTTTGAACCATTCCTGTGACACTAGTTATAGATTCCGATGCTTCACTCCAGTTTTACTGAATTCCTTGACCTTTTTATTGACGATGAAGCACAGAAATTGCATCGGAATTAAATAGAAAAGGTACAATGCCGACGTAAGTACAAGAAGTCTGACTCTTCCTACTGTCTATGTTTTGAACCATTCCTGTAACACTAGTGATAGAATCCGATGCTTCACTTCAGGTTTACTGTATCCCTTGGACCTTCTTGTTGCCGATGAAACACAGAAATTGCATCGGAATTACATAAAAGAGGCACAATGCCGACGTAAGTACAAGGAGACTGACTCTTTTTACTTTCTGTGTTTTGAACCATTTCTGTGACACTAGTTATAGATTCCGATGCTTCACTCCTGGTTTACTATATCATTTGGACCTTCTTATTGACGATGAAGTACGGAAATTGCATCGGAATTAAATAGAAAATGCACAATGCCGACTTAAGTACAAGAAGACTGACTCTTCCTACTGTCTATGCTTTGAACCATTCCTGTGACACTAGTTATAGCTTCCGATGCTTCAGGTCAGGTTTACTGTATCCCTTGGACCTTCTTATTGACGATGAAACACAGCAATTGCATCGGAATTAAATAGAAAAGGCACAATGCCGACTTAAGTAAAAAAAGACTGACTCTTCCTATTGTCTATGTTTTGAACCATTACTGTGACACTAGTTATAAATTCCGGTGCTTCACTTCAGGTTTACTGCATCCCTCTGCCCTTCTTATTTACGATGAAACACAGAAATTGCAGCGGAATTACATACAAAAGGCACAATACCGACTTAAGTACAGGTAGACTGATTCTTCTTCTGTCTATGTTTTGAACCATTCCTGTGACACCAGTAATAGATTTCGATGCTTCACTTCAGGTTTACTGTATCCCTTGATCCTTCTTATTGTCGATGAAACACAGAAATTGCATCGGAATTAAATACAAGAGGCACAATGCCGAGTTAAGTACAAGAAGACTGACTCTTCTTACTGACTATGTTTTGAACCCTTCCTGTGACACTAGTTAAAGATTCCGATGATTTACTTCTGGTTTACTGTATCCCTCTGACCTTCTTATTGACGATGAAACACAGAAATTGCATCGGAATTAAATCCAAAAGGCACAGTGCTGAATTAAGTACAAGAAGACTGAATCTTCTTACTGTCTATGCTTTGAACCATTCCTGTGACACTATGTATGAATTCCGATGCTTAACTCCAGGTTTACTGTATCCCTTTTACCATCTTATTGACGATGAATCACAGAAATTGCGTCGGAATTAAATACAAAAGGCACAAAGCCGAATTAAGTACAAGAAGACTGATTCTTCTTCTGTCTATGTTTTGAACCATTCCTGTGACACTAGTTATAGATTTCGATGCTTCACTTCAGGTTTACTGTATCCCTTGGAACTTCTTTTTGACGATGAAACACAGAAATTGCATCGGAATAAAATACAAAAGTCACAATGCCGACTTAAGTACAAGAAGACTGACTCTTCCTACTGTCTATGATTTGAACCATTCCTGTGACACTAGTTTTAGATTCCGATGCTTCACTTCAGGTTTACTGTATCCCTCTGACCTTCTTATTGACGATGAAACACACAAATTGCATCGGAATTAAATACAAAAGGCACAATGCCGACTTTAGTACAAGAAGACTGTCTCTTCTTACTGACTATGATTTGAACCATGCCTATGACACTAGTTATAGATTCCGATGCTACACTTCAGATGTACTGTATCCCTCTGACGTTCTTATTGACGATGAAACACAGTAATTGCGTCGGAATTAAATACAAAAGGCACAATGCTGAATTAAGTACAAGAATACTGATTCTTCTTCTGTCTATGTTTTGAACCATTCCTGTGACACTAGTTATAGATGTCGATGCTTCACTTCAGGTCTACTGTATCCCTTGGAACTTAGTTTTGACGATGAAACACAGATATTGCATCGGAATTAAATACAAAAGGCACAATGCCGACTTAAGTACAAGAAGACTGACTCTTCTAACTGACTATGTTATAACCATTCCTGTGACACTAGTTATAGATTCCGGTGCTTCACTTCAGGTTTACTGGATCCCTTGGACCTACTTATTGGCGATGAAACACAGAAATTAAATCGTAAATAAATACAAAAGGCACAATGCCGACTTAAGTACATGAAGACTGACTCTTCCTACTGTCTATGATTTGAACCATTCCTGTGACACTAGTTTTAGATTCAGATGCTTCACTTCAGGTTTACTGTATCCCTCTGACCATCTTATTGACGATGAAACACAGAAATTGCATCGGAGTTAAATACAAAAGGCACAATGGCGACTTAAGTACAAGAAGACTGACTCTTCGTACTGACTACGTTTTGAACCATTCCTGCGACACTAGTTATAGATTCCGGTGCTTCACTTCAGGTTAACTGGATCCCTAGGACCTACTTATTGACGATGAAACACGGAAATTGCATCGGAATTAAATACAAATGGCACAATGCCGACTTAAGTACAAGAAGACTGTCTCTTCCTACTGTCTACGCTTTGAACCATTCCTGTGACACTAGTTATAGATTCCGGTGCTTCACTCCAGGTTTACTGTATCCCTTGAACCTTTTTATTGACGATGAAACACAGAAATTGCATCGGAATTAAATTGAAATGGTACAATGCCGATTTAAGCACAAGAAGACTGACTCTTCCTACTGTCTATGTTTTGAACCATTCCTGTGTCACTACTTATAGATTCCGATGCTTCACTTCAGGTTTACTGTATCCCTAGGACCATCTTGTTGACGATGAAACACAGAAATTGCATCGGAATTACATAAAAGGGGCACAATGGCGACTTAAGTACAAGAAGACTGACTCTTTTTACTCTCTATGTTTTGAACCATTCCTGTGACACTAGTTATAGATTCCGATGCTTCACTTCAGATTTACTGTATCCCTCTGACCTTCTTATTGACGATGAAACACAGAAATTGCATCGGAATTAAATACAAAAGGCACAATGCCGACTTTAGTACAAGAAGACTGTCTCTTCTTACTGACTATGTTTTGAACCATGCCTATGACACTAGTCATTGATTCCGATGCTTCATTTCAGATTTACTGTATCCCTCTGACGTTCTTATTGACGATGAAACAAAGAAATTGCGTCGGAATTAAATACAAAAGGCACAATGCCGAATTAAGTACAAGAAGACTGATTCTTCTTCTGTCTATGATTTGAACCATAACTGTGACACTAGTTATAGTTTTCGATGCTTCACTTCAGGTTTACTGTATCCCTTGGAACTTTTTTTTGACGTTGAAACACAGAAATTGCATCGGAATTAAAAATCAATAGGCACAATGCCGACTTAAGTACAAGAAGACTGACTCTTCTTACTGACTATGTTTTGAACCATTCCTGTGACACTAGTTATAGATTCCGATGATTCACTTCAGGTTTACTGTATCCCTCTGACCTTCTTATTGACGATGAAACACCGATATTGCATCGGAATTAAATCCAAAAGGCACAGTGCCGAATTAAGTACAGGAAGACTGACTATTCTTACTGTCTATGTTTTGAACCATTCCTGTGACACTAGTTATAGATTCCGATGCTTCACTCCAGGTTTACTGTATCCCTTGGACATTCTTGTTGACGATGAAACACAGAAATTGCATCGGAATTAAATACAAAATGCACAATGCCGACTTAAGTACAAGTAGACTGACTCTTCCTACTGTCTATGTTTTGAACCATTCCTGTGACACTAGTTATAAATTCCGGTGCTTCACTTCAGGTTTACTGCATCCCTCTGCCCTTCTTATTGACGATGAAACACAGAAATTGCAGCGGAATTAAATACAAAAGGCACATTACCGACTTAAGTACAAGTAGACTGATTCTTCTTCTGTTTATGCTTTGAACCATTCCTGTGACACCAGTAATAGATTTCGATGCTTCACTTCAGGTTTACTGTATCCCTTGGACCTTGTTATTGACGATGAAACACAGATATTGCATCGGAATTAAATACAAAAGGCACAATGCCGACCTAAGTACAAGAACACTGACCCTTCTTACTGACTATGTTTTGAACCATTCCTGTGCCACTAGTTAAAGATTCCGAACATTTACTTCTGGTTTACTGTATCCCTCTGACCTTCTTATTGACGATGAAACACCGATATTGCATCGGAATTAAATCCAAAAGGCACAGTGCCGAATT
This sequence comes from Schistocerca piceifrons, assembly GCF_021461385.2. NCBI lineage: Eukaryota > Metazoa > Arthropoda > Insecta > Orthoptera > Acrididae > Schistocerca > Schistocerca piceifrons. The sequence continues at coordinate 46,473 of NW_025728125.1, read as the reverse complement.
AATTACAAAACGACTGACTCTTCTTACTGTCTATGATTTGAACCATTCCTGTGACACTAGTTATGAATTCCGATGCTTCACTCCAGGTTTACTGTATCCCTTGATCCTTCTTATTGGCGATGAAACACAGAAATTGCATCGGAATTTAATTCAAAAGGCACAATTGCGACTTAAGTACAAGAAGACTGACTCTTCTTACTGACTATGTTTTAACCATTCCTGTGACACTAGTTATAGATTCCGGTGCTTCACTTCAGGTTTACTGGATCCCTTGGACCTACTTATTGACGATGAAACACAGAAATTAAATCGGAAAAAAATACAAAAGGCACAATGCCGACTTAAGTACAAGACGACTGACTCTCCCAACTGACTATGTTTGGAACCATTCCTGTGACACTAGTTATAGATTCCGATGATTCACTTCAGGTTTTCTGTATCCATCTGACCTTCTTATTGACGATGAAACACAGAAATTGCATCGGAATTAAATACAAAAGGCACAGTGCCGAATGAAGTACAAGAAGACTGACTCTTCTTACTGTCTATGTCTTGAACCATTCCTGTGACACTAGTTGTAGATTCCGATGCTTCACTCCAGGTTTACTGTATCCCTTGGACCTTCTTATTGACGATGAAACACAGAAATTGCATCGGAATTTAATACAAAAGGCACAATGGCGACTTAAGTACAAGAAGACTGACTCTTCCTACTGACTATGTTTTGAACCATTCCTGCGACACTAGTTATAGATTCCGGTGCTTCACTTCAGGTTTACTGGATCCCTTGGACCTACTTATTGACGATGAAACACAGAAATTGCATCGGAATTAAGTACAAATGGCACAAGGCCGACTTAAGTACAAGAAGACTGACTCTTCCTACTGGCTATGCTTTGAACCATTCCTGTGACACTAGTTATAGATTCCGGTGCTTCACTCCAGGTTTACTGTATCCCTTGGACCTTTTTATTGACGATGAAACACAGAAATTGCATCGGAATTACTTAAAAGATTCACAATGCCGACTTAAGTACAAGAAGACTGACTCTTTTTACTGTCTGTGTTTTGAACCATTCCTGTGACACTAGTTATAGATTCCGATGCTTCACTCCTGGTTTACTATATCCCTTGGACCTTCTTATTGGCGATGAAATACAGAAATTGCATCGAAATTAAATAGAAAAGGCACAATGCCGACTTAAGTACAAGAAGCATGACTCTTGCTACTGTCTATGTTTTGAACCATTCCTGTGACACTACTTATAGATTCCGATGCTTGACTTCAGGTTTACTGCATCCCTCTGACCTTCTTATTGACGTTGAAACACAGAAATTGCTTCGGAATTAAATACAAAAGGCACAATGCCGACTTAAGTACAAGAAGACTGACTCTTCCCACTGTCTATGTTTTGAACCATTCCTGTGACGCTAGTTATAGATTCCGATGCTTCACTTAAGGTTTACTGTATCCCTTGGACCTTCTTATTGATGATGAAACACAGAAATTGCATCGGAAATAAATACAAAAGGCACAATGCGACTTAAGTACAAGAAGAATGACTTTTCTTATTGACTATATTTTGAAACATTCCTGTGACACTAGTTATAGATTCCGATGATTTACTTCAGGTTTACTGTATCCCTCTGACCTTCTTATTGACGATGAGACACAGATATTGCATCGGAATTAAATCCAAAAGGCACAGTGCCGAATTAAGTACAAGAAGACTGACTCTTCCTACTGACTATGTTTTGAACCATTCCAGCGACACTAGTTATTGATTCCGGTGCTTCACTTCAGGTTTACTGGATCCCTTGGACCTACTTAGTGACGATGAAACACAGATATTGCATCGTACTAAATACAAAAGGCACATAGCCGACTTAAGTACAAGAAGACTGACTCTTCCTACTGTCTATGCTTTGAACCATTCCTGTGACACTAGTTATAGATTCCGGTGCTTCACTTCAGGTTTACTGTATCCCTTGGACCTTCTTGTTGACGATGAAACACAGAAATTGCATCGGAATAACATAAAAGAGGGACAATGCCGACTTAAGTACAACAAGACTGACTCTTTTTACTGTCTATGTTTTGAACCATTCCTGTGACACTAGTTATAGATTCCGATGCTTCACTCCTGGTTTACTATATCCCTTGGACCTTCTTATTGACGATGAAATACAGAAATTGCATCGATGTTAAATAGAAAAGGCACAATGCCGACTTAAGTACAAGAAGCAAGACTCTTCCTACTCTCTATGTTTTGAACCATTCCTGTGACACCAGTTATCGCTTGCGATGCTTCACTTCAGATTTACTGTATCCCTCTGACCTTCTTATTGACGTTGAAACACAGACATTGAATCGGAATTAAATACAAATGGCACAATGCCGACTTAAGTACAAGAAGACTGACTCTTCACACTGTCTATGTTTGAACCATTCCTGTGACGCTAGTTATAGATTCCGATGCTTCATTCCAGGTTTACTGTATCCCTTGGACATTCTTATTGACGATGAAACACAGAAATTGCATTGGAATTTAATACAAATGGCACAATGGCGACTTAAGTACAAGAAGACTGACTCTTCCTACTGACTATGTTTTGAACAATTCCTGCGACACTAGTTATAGAATCCGATGCTTCACTTCAGGTTTACTGTATCCCTTGGACCTTCTTGTTGCCGATGAAACACAGAAATTGCATCGGAATTACATAAAAGAGGCACAATGCTGACTTAAGTACAAGAAGAATGACTTTTCTTACTGACTATATTTTGAAACATTCCTGTGACACTAGTTATAGATTCCGATGATTCACTTCAGGATTACTATATCCCTCTGACCTTCTTATTGACGATGTGACACAGAAATGGCATCGGACATAATCCAAAAGGCACAGTGCCGAATAAAGTACAAGAGAACTGACTCTTCTTACTGTCTATGTTTTGAACCATTCCTGTGACACTAGTTATAGATTCCGATGCTTCACTCCAGGTTTACTGTATCCCTTGGACCTTCTTATTGAAGATGAAACACAGAAATTGCATCGGAGTTTAATACAAAAGGCACAATGGCGACTTAAGTACAAGAAGACTGACTCTTCCTACTGACTATGTTTTGAACCATTTCTGCGACACTAGTTATAGATTCCGGTGCTTCACTTCAGGTTTACTGGATCCCTTGGACCTACTTATTGACGATGAAAAACAGAAATTGCATCGGAATTAAATACAAAAGGCACAAAGCCGACTTAAGTACAAGAAGACTGACTCTTCCTACTGTCTATGTTTTGAATCATTCCTGTGACTCTAGTTATAGATTCCGGTGTTTCACTCCAGGTTTACTGTATACCGTGGACCTTTTTATTGACGATGAAACACAGAAATTGCATCGGAATTAAATAGAAAAGGTACAATGCCGACTTAAGTTCCAGAAGACTGACACTTCCTACTGTCTATGTTTTGAACCATTCCTGTGACACTAGTTATAGATTCCGATGCTTCACTTCAAGTTTACAGTATCCCTTGGACCTTCTTGTTGACGATGAAACACAGACATTGCATCGGAATTACATAAAAGAGGGACAATCCCGACTTAAGTACAAGAAGACTGACTCTTTTTACTGTTTATGTTTGGAACCATTCCTTTGACACTAGTTATAGATTCCGATGCTTCACTCTTGGTTTACTATATCCCTTGGACCTTCTTATTGACGATGAAATACAGAAATTGCATCGATGTTAAATAGAAAAGGCACAATGCCGACTTAAGTACAAGAAGCATGACTCTTCCTACTGTCTATGTTTTGAACCATTCCTGTGACACCAGTTATCGATTCCGATGCTTCACTTCAGGTTTACTGTATCCCTCTGACCTTCTTATTGACGTTGAAACACAGAAATTGCATCGGAATTAAATACAAGAGGCACAATGCCGACTTAAGTACAAGAAGACTGACTCTTCCCACTGTCTATGCTTTGAACCATTCCTGTGACGCTAGTTATAGATTCCGATGCTTCACTTCAGGTTTACTGTATCCCTTCGACCTTCTTATTGACGATGAAGCACAGAAATTGCATCGGAATTAAATAAAAAGTGCACAATGCTGACATAAGTACAAGAAGACCGACTCGTCTTACTGACCATGTTTTGAACCATTCCTGTGACACTAGTTATAGACTCTGATGCTTCACTTCAGGTTTACTGTATCACTTTGACCTTCTTATTTAAGATGAAACACAGAAATTGCATCGGAATTAAATACAAAAGGAACAAAGCCGACTTAAGTACAAGAAGACTGACTCTTTCTACTGTCTATGTTTTGAACCATTCCTGTGACACTAGTTATAGATTCCGATACTTCACTTCAGGTTTACTGTATCCCTTGGACCTTCTCATTGACGATGAAACACAGCAATTGCATCCGAATTAAAAAGAAAAGGCACAATGCCGACTTAAGTAAAAGAAGACTGACTCCTCCTTCTGTCTATGATTTGAACCATTCCTGTGACACTAGTTATAGATTTCGATGCTTCACTTCAGGTTTTCTGTATCCCTTGGACCACCTTATTGACGATTAAACACAGAAATTGCATCGGATTTAAATACAATAGGCACAACGCCGACTTAACTACAACAAGACTGACTCTTCTTACTGACTACGTTTTGAACCATTCCTGTGACACTAGTTACAGATTCCGATGATTCACTTCAGGTTTACTGTATCCCTCTGACCTTCTTATTGACGATGAAACACAGAAATTGCATCGGATTTATATCCAAAAGGCACAGCGCCGAATTAAGTACAAGAAGACTGACTCTTCTTACTGTCTATGTTTTGAACCTTTCCTGTGACACTAGTTATAGATTCCGATGCTTCACTCCAGGTTTACTGTATCCCTTGGACCTCCTTATTGACGATGAAACACAGAAACTGCATCGGAATTTAATACAAAAGGCACATTAACGACTTAAGTACAAGAAGACTGACTCTTCCTACTGTCTATGATTTGAACCTTTCCTGTGACACTAGTTTTAGATTCCGATGCTTCACTTCAGGTTTACTGTATCCCTCTGACCTTCTTATTGACGATGAAACACAGATATTGCATCGGAATGATATACAAGAGGCACAATGCCGACTTCAGTACAAGAAGACTGACTCTTCTTACTGACTATGTTTTGAACCATTCCTGGGACACGTGTTATAGATTCCGATGCTTCACTTCAGGTTTACTGTATCCCTTGGACCTTCGAATTGACGATGAAACACAGCAATTGCATCCGAATTAAAAAGACAAGGCACAATGCCGACTTAAGTAAAAGAAGACTGACTCCTCCTACTGTCTATGATTTGAACCATTCCTGTGACACTAGTTATAGGTTTCGATGCTTCACTTCAGGTTTTCTGTATCCCTTGGACCTTCTTATTGACGATGAAATACAGATATTGCATCGGAATTAAATAGAAAAGGCACAATGCCGACTTCAGTACAAGAAGACTGACTCTTCCTACTGTCTACGTTTTGAACCATTCCTGTGACACTAGTTACAGATTTCGATGCTTCACTTCGGTTTATTGTATCCCTTGGACCTTCTTATTGACGATTAAATACAGATATTGCATTGGAATTAAATAGAAAAGGCACAATGCCGACTTAAGTACAAGAAGACTGACTCTTCTTACTGACTATGTTTTGAACCATTCCTGTGACACTAGTTACAGATTCCGATGATTCACTTCAGGTTTACTTTATCCCTCTGACCTTCTTATTGACGATGAAACACAGAAATTGCATCGGAGTTTAATCCAAAAGGCACAGTGCCGAATTAAGTACAAGAAGACTGACTCTTCTTACTGTCTATGTTTTGAACCATTCCTGTGACACTAGTTATAGATTCCGATGCTTCACTCCAGGTTTACTGTATCCCTTGGACCTCCTTATTGACGATGAAACACAGAAATTGCATCGGAATTTACTACAAAATGCACAATGACGACTTAAGTACAAGAAGACTGACTCTTCCTACTGTCTATAATTTGAACCATTCCTTTGACACTAAATTTAGATTCCGATGCTTCACTCCAGGTTTACTGTATCCCTTGGACCTCCTTATTGACGATGAAACACAGAAATTGCATCGGAATTTACTACAAAATGCACATTGACGACTTAAGTACAAGAAGACTGACTCTTCCTACTGTCTATGATTTGAACCATTCCTGTGACACTAAATTTAGATTCCGATGCTTCACTTCAGGTTTACTGTATCCCTCTGACCTTCTTATTGACGATGAAACACAGAAATTGCATCGGAATGAAATACAAAAGGCACAATGCCGACTTAAGTACAAGAAGACTGTCTCTTCTTACTGTCTATGCTTTGAACCATTCCTGGGACACTAGTTACAGATTCCGATGCTTCACTTCCGGTTTACTGTATCCCTTGGACCTTCTAGTTGACGATGAAACACAGCAATTGCATCCGAATTAAAAAGAAAAGGCACAATGCCGATTTAAGTACAAGAAGACTGACTCCTCCTACTGTCTATGATTTGAACCATTCCTGTGACACTAGTAATAGATGTCGATGCTTCACTTCAGGTTTTCTGTATCCCTTGGACCTTCTTATTGACGATTAAACACAGAAATTGTATCGGAATTAAATACAATAGGCACAACGCCGACTTAAGTACAACAAGACTGACTCTTCTTACTGACTACGTTTTGAACCATTCCTGTGACACTAGTTATAGATTCCGATGATTCACTTCAGGTTTACTGTATCCCTCTGACCTTCTTATTGACGATGAAACACAGTAATTGCATCGGAATTAAATCCAAAAGGCACAGCGCCGAATTAAGTACAAGAAGACTGACTCTTCTTACTGTCTATGTTTTGAACCTTTCCTGTGACACTAGTTATAGATTCCGATGCTTCACTCCAGGTTTACTGTATCCCTTGGACCTCCTTATTGACGATGAAACACAGAAACTGCATCGGAATTTAATACAAAAGGCACATTAATGACTTAAGTACAAGAAGACTGACTCTTCCTACTGTCTATGATTTGAACCTTTCCTGTGACACTAGTTTTGGATTCCGATGCTTCACTTCAGGTTTACTGTATCCCTCTGACCTTCTTATTGACGATGAAACACAGAAATTGCATTGGAATGAAATACAAAAGTCACAATGCCGACTTAAGTACAAAAAGACTGACTCTTCTTACTGACTATGATTTGAACCATTCCTGTGACACTAGTTATAGATTCCGATGCTTCACTTCAGGTTTACTGTATCCCTTGGACCTTCTTATTGACGATGAAATACAGATATTGCATCGGAATTAAATAGAAAAGGCACAATGCCGACTTCAGTACAAGAAGACTGTCTCTTCCTACTGTCTACGTTTTGAACCATTCCTGTGACACTAGTTATAGATTTCGATGCTTCACTTCGGATTATTGTATCCCTTGGGCCTTCTTATTGACGATGAAATACAGATGTTGCATCGGAATTAAATAGAAAAGGCACAATGCCGACTTAAGTACAGGAAGACTGACTCTTCTTACTGACTATGTTTTGAACCATTCCTGTGACACTAGTTATAGATTCCGATGATTCACTTCAGGTTTACTGTATCCCTCTGACCTTCTTATTGACGATGAAACACAGAAATTGCATCGGAGTTTAATCCAAAAGGCACAGTGCCGAATTAAGTACAAGAAGACTGACTCTCCTTACTGTCTATGTTTTGAACCATTCCTGTGACACTGGTTATAGATTCCGATGCTTCACTCCAGGTTTACTGTATCCCTTGGACCTCCTTATTGACGATGAAACACAGAAATTGCATCGGAATTTACTACAAAATGCACATTGACGACTTAAGTACAAGAAGACTGACTCTTCCTACTGTCTAAGATTTGAACCATTCCTGTGACACTAAATTTAGATTCCGATGCTTCACTTCAGGTTTACTGTATCCCTCTGACCTTCGTATTGACGATGAAACACAGAAATTGCATCGGAATTATATACGAAAGGCACAATGCCGACTTAAGTACTAGAACACTGACTCTTCTTACTGTCTATGCTTTGAACCATTCCTGGGACACTAGTTATAGATTCCGATGCTTCACTTCAGGTTTACTGTATCCCTTGGACCTTCTCATTGACGATGAAACACAGCAATTGCATCCGAATTAAAAAGAAAAGGCACAATGCCGACTTAAGTAAAACAAGACTGACTCCTCCTACTGTCTATGATTTGAACCATTCCTGTGACACTAGTTATAGATTTCGATGCTTCACTTCAGGTTTTCTGTATCCCTTGGACCACCTTATTGACGATTAAACACAGAAATTGCATCGGATTTAAATACAATAGGCACAACGCCGACTTAACTACAACAAGACTGACTCTTCTTACTGACTACGTTTTGAACCATTCCTGTGACACTAGTTATAGATTCCGATGATTCACTTCAGGTTTACTGTATCCCTCTGACCTTCCTATTGACGATGAAACACAGAAATTGCATCGTAATTAAATCCAAAAGGCACAGCGCCGAATTAAGTACAAGAAGACTGACTCTTCTTACTGTCTATGTTTTGAACCTTTCCTGTGACACTAGTTATAGATTCCGATGCTTCACTCCAGGTTTAGTGTATCCCTTGGACCTCCTTATTGACGAAGAAACACAGAAACTGCATCGGAATTTAATACAAAAGGCACATTAACGACTTAAGTACAAGAAGACTGACTCTTCCTACTGTCTATGATTTGAACCTTTCCTGTGACACTAGTTTTAGATTCCGATGCTTCACTTCTGGTTTACTGTATCCCTCTGACCTTCTTATTGACGATGAAACACAGATATTGCATCGGAATGAAATACAAAAAGCACAATGCCGACTTAAGTACAAGAAGACTGACTCTTCTTACTGACTATGTTTTGAACCATTCCTGTGACACTAGTTATAGATTCCGATGCTTCACTTCAGGTTTACTGTATCCCTTGGACCTTCTTATTGACGATGAAATACAGATATTCCATCGGAATTAAATAGAAACGGCACAATGCCGACTTCAGTACAAGAAGACTGACTCTTCCTACTGTCTACGTTTTTAACCATTCCTGTGACACTAGTTATAGATTTCGATGCTTCACTTCGGTTTATTGTATCCCTTGGACCTTCTTATTGACGATGAAATACAGATATTGCATCGGAATTAAATAGAAAAGGCACAATGCCGACTTCAGTACAAGAAGACTGACTCTTCTTACTGACTATGTTTTGAACCATTCCTGTGACACTAGTTACAGATTCCGATGATTCACTTCAGGTTTACTGTATCCCTCTGACCTTCTTATTGACGATGAAACACAGAAATTGCATCGGATTTATATCCAAAAGGCACAGCGCCGAATTAAGTACAAGAAGACTGACTCTTCTTACTGTCTATGTTTTGAACCTTTCCTGTGACACTAGTTATAGATTCCGATGCTTCACTCCAGGTTTACTGTATCCCTTGGACCTCCTTATTGACGATGAAACACAGAAACTGCATCGGAATTTAATACAAAAGGCACATTAACGACTTAAGTACAAGAAGACTGACTCTTCCTACTGTCTATGATTTGAACCTTTCCTGTGACACTAGTTTTAGATTCCGACGCTTCACTTCAGGTTTACTGTATCCCTTGGACCTTCTAATTGACGATGAAACACAGCAATTGCATCCGAATTAAAAAGACAAGGCACAATGCCGACTTAAGTAAAAGAAGACTGACTCCTCCTACTGTCTATGATTTGAACCATTCCAGTGACACTAGTTATAGGTTTCGATGCTTCACTTCAGGTTTTCTGTATCCCTTGGACCTTCTTATTGACGATGAAATACAGATATTGCATCGGAATTAAATAGAAAAGGCACAATGCCGACTTCAGTACAAGAAGACTGACTCTTCCTACTGTCTACGTTTTGAACCATTCCTGTGACACTAGTTATAGATTTCGATGCTTCACTTCGGTTTATTGTATCCCTTGGACCTTCTTATTGACGATTAAATACAGATATTGCATCGGAATTAAATAGAAAAGGCACAATGCCGACTTAAGTACAACAAGACTGACTCTTCTTACTGACTATGTTTTGAACCATTCCTGTGACACTAGTTACAGATTCCGATGATTCACTTCAGGTTTACTTTATCCCTCTGACCTTCTAATGACGATGAAACACAGAAATTGCATCGGAGTTTAATCCAAAAGGCACAGTGCCGAATTAAGTACAAGAAGACTGACTCTTCTTACTGTCTATGTTTTGAACCATTCCTGTGACACTAGTTATAGATTCCGATGCTTCACTCCAGGTTTACTGTATCCCTTGGACCTCCTTATTGACGATGAAACACAGAAATTGCATCGGAATTTACTACAAAATGCACATTGACGACTTAAGTACAAGAAGACTGACTCTTCCTACTGTCTATGATTTGAACCATTCCTGTGACACTAAATTTAGATTCCGATGCTTCACTCCAGGTTTACTGTATCCCTTGGACCTCCTTATTGACGATGAAACACAGAAATTGCATCGGAATTTACTACAAAATGCACATTGACGACTTAAGTACAAGAAGACTGACTCTTCCTACTGTCTATGATTTGAACCATTCCTGTGACACTAAATTTAGATTCCGATGCTTCACTTCAGGTATACTGTATCCCTCCGACCTTCTTATTGTCGATGAAACACAGAAATTGCATCGGAATGAAATACAAAAGGCACAATGCCGACTTAAGTACAAGAAGACTGACTCTTCTTAATGTCTATGCTTTGAACCATTCCTGGGACACTAGTTATAGATTCCGATGCTTCACTTCCGGTTTACTGTATCCCTTGGACCTTCTAGTTGACGATGAAACACAGCAATTGCATCCGAATTAAAAAGAAAAGGCACAATGCCGATTTAAGTACAAGAAGACTGACTCCTCCTACTGTCTATGATTTGAACCATTCCTGTGACGCTAGTTATAGATTTCGATGCTTCACTTCAGGTTTTCTGTATCCCTTGGACCTTCTTATTGACGATTAAACACAGAAATTGTATCGGAATTAAATACAATAGGCACAACGCCGACTTAGTACAACAAGACTGACTCTTCTTACTGACTACGTTTTGAACCATTCCTGTGACACTAGTTATAGATTCCGATGATTCACTTCAGGTTTACTGTATCCCTCTGACCTTCTTATTGACGATGAAACACAGTAATTGCATCGGAATTAAATCCAAAAGGCACAGCGCCGAATTAAGTACAAGAAGACTGACTCTTCTTACTGTCTATGTTTTGAACCTTTCCTGTGACACTAGTTATAGATTCCGATGCTTCACTCCAGGTTTACTGTATCCCTTGGACCTCCTTATTGACGATGAAACACAGAAACTGCATCGGAATTTAATACAAAAGGCACATTAACGACTTAAGTACAAGAAGACTGACTCTTCCTACTGTCTATGATTTGAACCTTTCCTGTGACACTAGTTTTGGATTCCGATGCTTCACTTCAGGTTTACTGTATCCCTCTGACCTTCTTATTGACGATGAAACACAGAAATTGCATTGGAATGAAATACAAAAGTCACAATGCCGACTTAAGTACAAAAAGACTGACTCTTCTTACTGACTATGTTTTGAACCATTCCTGTGACACTAGTTATAGATTCCGATGCTTCACTTCAGGTTTACTGTATCCCTTGGACCTTCTTATTGACGATGAAATACAGATATTGCATCGGAATTAAATAGAAAAGGCACAATGCCGACTTCAGTACAAGAAGACTGACTCTTCCTACTGTCTACGTTTTGAGCCATTCCTGTGACATTAGTTATAGATTTCGATGCTTCACTTCGGATTATTGTATCCCTTGGGCCTTCTTATTGACGATGAAATACAGATGTTGCATCGGAATTAAATAGAAAAGGCACAATGCCGACTTAAGTACAGGAAGACTGACTCTTCTTACTGACTATGTTCTGAACCATTCCTGTGACACTAGTTATAGATTCCGATGATTCACTTCAGGTTTACTGTATCCCTCTGACCTTCTTATTGACGATGAAACACAGAAATTGCATCGGAGTTTAATCCAAAAGGCACAGTGCCGAATTAAGTACAAGAAGACTGACTCTTCTTACTGTGTATGTTTTGAACCATTCCTGTGACACTGGTTATAGATTCCGATGCTTCACTCCAGGTTTACTGTATCCCTTGGACCTCCTTATTGACGATGAAACACAGAAATTGCATCGGAATTTACTACAAAATGCACATTGACGACTTAAGTACAAGAAGACTGACTCTTCCTACTGTCTAAGATTTGAACCATTCCTGTGACACTAAATTTAGATTCCGATGCTTCACTTCAGGTTTACTGTATCCCTCTGACCTTCGTATTGACGATGAAACACAGAAATTGCATCGGAGTTTAATCCAAAAGGCACAATGCCGACTTAAGTACAAGAAGACTGACTCTTCTTACTGACTATGTTTTGAACCATTCCTGTGACACTAGTTATAGATTCCGATGCTTCACTTCAGGTTTACTGTATCCCTTGGACCTTCTTATTGACGATGAAATACAGATAATGCATCGGAATTAAATAGAAAAGGCACAATGCTGACTTCAGTACAAGAAGACTGACTCTTCCTACTGTCTACGTTTTGAACCATTCCTGTGACACTAGTTATAGATTTCGATGCTTCACTTCGGATTATTGTATCCCTTGGACCTTCTTATTGACGATGAAATACAGATATTGCATCGGAATTAAATAGAAAAAGCACATTAACGACTTAACTACAAGAAGACTGACTCTTCCTACTGTCTATGATTTGAACCTTTCCTGTGACACTAGTTTTAGATTCCGATGCTTCACTTCAGGTTTACTGTATCCCTCTGACCTTCTTATTGACGATGAAACACAGAAATTGCATTGGAATGAAATACAAAAGGCACAATGCCGACTTAAATACAAGAAGACTGACTCTTCTTACTGACTATGTTTTGAACCATTCCTGTGACACTAGTTATAGATTTCGATGCTTCACTTCGGATTATTGTATCCCTTGGACCTTCTTATTGACGATGAAATACAGATATTGCATCGGAATTAAATAGAAAAAGCACATTAACGACTTAACTACAAGAAGACTGACTCTTCCTACTGTCTATGATTTGAACCTTTCCTGTGACACTAGTTTTAGATTCCGATGCTTCACTTCAGGTTTACTGTATCCCTCTGACCTTCTTATTGACGATGAAACACAGAAATTGCATTGGAATGAAATACAAAAGGCACAATGCCGACTTAAGTACAAGAAGACTGACTCTTCTTACTGACTATGTTTTGAACCATTCCTGTGACACTAGTTATAGATTCCGATGATTCACTTCAGGTTTACTGTATCCCTCTGACCTTCTTATTGACGATGAAACACAGAAATTGCATCGGAGTTTAATCCAAAAGGCACAGTGCCGAATGAAGTACAAGAAGACTGACTCTTCTTACTGTCTATGTTTTGAACCATTCCTGTGACACTGGTTATAGATTCCGATGCTTCACTTCAGGTTTACTGTATCCCTTGAACTTTCTTATTGACGATGAAGCACAGAAATTGCATCGGAATTAAATACAAAAGGCGCAATGCCGACTAAAGTACAAGAAGACTGACTCTTCCTTCTGTCTATGTTTTGAACCATTCCTGTGACACTAGTTCTAGATTCCGACGGTTCACTACAGGTTTACTGTATCCCTCTGACATTCTTATTGACGTTGAAACACAGAAATTGCATCGGAATTATATAAAAAGGCACAATGCCAACTTAAGTACAAGAAGACTGACTCTTCTTACTGACTATGTTTTGAACCATTCCTGTGACACTAGTTATAGATTCCGATGATTCACTCCAGGTTTACTGTATCCCTTGGACCTCCTTATTGACGATGAAACACAGAAACTGCATCGGAATTTAATACAAAAAGCACATTAACGACTTAACTACAAGAAGACTGACTCTTCCTACTGTCTATGATTTGAACCTTTCCTGTGACACTAGTTTTAGATTCCGATGCTTCACTTCAGGTTTACTGTATCCCTCTGACCTTCTTATTGACGATGAAACACAGAAATTGCATTGGAATGAAATACAAAAGGCACAATGCCGACTTAAGTACAAGAAGACTGACTCTTCTTACTGACTATGTTTTGAACCATTCCTGTGACACTAGTTATAGATTCCGATGCTTCACTTCAGGTTTACTGTATCCCTTGGACCTTCTTATTGACGATGAAATACAGATATTGCATCGGAATTAAATAGAAAAGGCACAATGCCGACTTCAGTACAAGAAGACTGACTCTTCCTACTGTCTACGTTTTGAACCATTCCTGTGACACTAGTTATAGATTTCGATGCTTCACTTCGGATTATTGTATCCCTTGGACCTTCTTATTGACGATGAAATACAGATATTGCATCGGAATTAAATAGAAAAGGCACAATGCCGACTTAAGTACAAGAAGACTGACTCTTCTTACTGACTATGTTTTGAACCATTCCTGTGACACTAGTTATAGATTCCGATGCTTCACTTCGGATTATTGTATCCCTTGGACCTCCTTATTGACGATGAAACACAGAAATTGCATCGGAATTTACTACAAAATGCACATTGACGACTTAAGTACAACAAGACTGACTCTTCCTACTGTCTATGATTTCAACCATTCCTGTGACACTAAATTTAGATTCCGATGCTTCACTTCAGGTTTACTGTATCCCTTGGACCTTCATGTTGACCATGAATCACAGAAATTGCATCGGAATTAAATAAAAAGGCACAATGCCGACTTAAGTACAAGAAGACTGATTCTTCTTACTGTCTATGTTTTGAACCATTCCTGTGACACCAGTTATAGATTCGGATCCTTCACTTCAGGTTTACTGTATCCCTTGGACTTTCTTATTGACGATGAAACACAGAAATTGTGTCTGAATTAAATACAAAAGGTATAATGCCGTCTTAAGTACAAGAAGACTGACTCTTCTTACTGACTATGTTTTGAACCATTCGGTGACACTAGTTATAGATTCCGATGCTTCACTTCAGGTTTACTGTATCCCTTGAACTTTCTTATTGACGATGAAGCACAGATATTGCATCGGAATTAAATAGAAAAGGCGCAATGCCGACTAAAGGACAAGAAGACTGACTCTTCCTTCTGTCTATGTTTTGAACCATTCCTGTGACACTAGTTCTAGATTCCGACGGTTCATTACAGGTTTACTGTATCCCTCTGACCTTCTTATTGACGTTGAAACACAGAAATTGCATCGGAATTAAATAAAAAGGCACAATGCCAACTTAAGTACAACAAGACTGACTCTTCCTACTGTCTATGTTTTGAACCATTCCTGTGACACTAGTTATAGATTCCGATGCATCACTTCAGGTCGACTGTATCCCTTGGATCTTCTTATTGACGATGAAACACAGAAATTGCGTCGGAATTAAATACAAAAGGCACAATGCCGACTTAAGTACAAGAAGACTGACTCTTCTTTATGACTACGTTTTGAACCATTCCTGTGACACTAGTTATAGATTCCGATGTTTCACTTCAGGTTTACTGTATCCCTTGGACCTCCTTATTGACGATGAAACACAGAAATTGCATCGGAATTTAATACGAAAGGCACAATGGCGACTTAAGTACAAGAAGACTGACTCTTCCTACTGTCTATGATTTGAACCATTCCTGTGACACTAGTTTTAGATTCCGATGCTTCACTTCAGGTTTACTGTATCCCTCTGACCTTCTTGTTGACGATGAAACACAGAAATTGCATCGGAATGAAATACAAAACGCACAATGCCGACTTAAGTACAAGATCACTGACTCTTCTTACTGAATATGTTTTGAACCATTCCTGTGACACTAGTTATAGATTCCGATGCTTCACTTCAGGTTTACTGTATCCCTTGGACCTTCTTATTGACGATGAAGTACAGATATTGCAATGGAATTAAATAGAAAAGGCACAATGCCGATTTAAGTACAAGAAGACTGACTCTTCATACTGTCTATGTTTTGAACCATTCCTGTGACACTAATTATAGATTCCGAAGCTTCACTTCAGATTTACTGTTTCCCTTGGACCTTCTTGTTGACCATGAATCACAGAAATTGCATCGGAATTAAATAAAAAGGCACAATGCCGACTTAAGTACAAGAAGACTGATTCTTCTTACTGTCTATGTTTTGAACCATTCCTGTGACACCAGTTATAGATTCGGATCCTTCACTTCAGGTTTACTGTATCCCCTGGACTTTCTTATTGACGATGAAACACAGAAATTGTATCTGAATTAAATAGAAAAGGCATAATGCCGACTTAAGTACAAGAAGACTGACTCTTCTTACTGACTATGTTTTGAACCATTCCTGTGACACTAGTTATAGATTCCGATGCTTCACTTCAGGTTCACTGTATCCCTTGAACTTTCGTATTGACGATGAAGCACAGAAATTGCATCGGAATTAAATAGAAAAGGCGCAATGCCGACTAAAGTAAGAGAAGACTGACTCTTCCTTCTGTCTATGTTTTGAACCATTCCTGTGACACTAGTTCTAGATTCCGACGGTTCACTACAGGTTTACCCTATCCCTCTGACCTTCGTATTGACGTTGAAACACAGAAATTGCATCGGAATTATATAAAAAGGCACAATGCTGACGTAAGTACAACAAGACTGACTCTTCCTACTGTCTATGCTTTGAACCATTCCTGTGACACTAGTTATAGATTTCGATGCATCACTTCAGGTCTACTGTATCCCTTGGACATTCTTATTGACGATGAAACACAGAAATTGCATCGGAATTAAATACAAAAGGCACAATGCCGACTTAAGTACAAGAAGACTGACTCTTCTTACTGACTATGTTTTGAACCATTCTTGTGACACTAGTTATGGATTCCGATGTTTCACTTCAGGTTTACTGTATCCCTTGGACCTCCTTATTGACGATGAAACACAGAAATTGCATCGGAATTTAATACGAAAGGCACAATGGCGACTTAAGTACAAGAAGACTGACTCTTCTTACTGACTATGTTTTGAACCATTCCTGTGACACTAGTTATAGATTTCGATGCTTCACTTCGGTTTACTGTATCCCTTGGACCTTTTTATTGACGATGAAATACAGATATTGCATCGGACTTACATAGAAAAGGCACAATGCCAACTTAAGTTCAAGAAGACTGACTCTTCTTACTGACTACGTTTTGAACCATTCCTGTGACACTATTTATAGATTCTGATGATTCACTTCAGGTTTACTGTATCCCTCTGACCTTCTTATTGACGATGAAACACAGAAATTGCATCGGAGTTTAATCCAAAAGGCACAGTGCCGAATTAAGTACAAGAAGACTGACTCTTCTTACTGTCTATGTTTTGAACCATTCCTGGACACAAGTTATAGATTCCGATGCTTCACTCCAGGTTTACTGTATCCATTGGAGCTCCTTATTGACGATGAAACACAGAAATTGCATCGGAATTTAATACGAAAGGCACAATGGCGACTTAAGTACAAGAAGACTGACTCTTCTTACTGTCTATGTTTTGAACCATTCCTGTGACACTACTTGTAGATTCCGATCCTTCACTCCAGGTTTACTGTATCCCTTGGTCCTCCTTATTGACGATGAAGCTCAGAAATTGCATCGGAATTTAATACAAAATGCACATTGACGACTTAAGTACAAAATACTGACTCTTCCTACTGTCTATGATTTGAACAATTCCTGTGAGACTAGTTTTAGGTTCCGATGCTTCACTTCAGGTTTACTGTATCCCTCTGACCTTCTTATTGACGATGAAGTACAGATATTGCATCGGAATTAAATAGAAAAGGCACAATGCCGACTTAAGTACAAGAAGACTGACTCTACCTACTGTCTATGTTTTGAACCATTCCTGTGACACTAGTTATAGATTCCGAAGCTTCACTTCAGATTTACTGTATCCCTTGGACATTCTTGTTGACCATGAATCACAGAAATTGCATCAGAATTAAATAAAAAGGCACAATGCCGACTTAAGTACAAGAAGACTGATTCTTCTTACTGTCTATGTTTTGAACCATTCCTGTGACACCAGTTATAGATTCGGATCCTTCACTTCAGGTTTACTGTATCCCTTGGACTTTCTTATTGACGATGAAACACAGAAATTGTATCTGAATTAAATACAAAAGGTATAATGCCGACTTAAGTACAAGAAGACTGACTCTTCTTACTGACTATGTTTTGAACCATTCTGTGACACTAGTTATAGATTCCGATGCTTCACTTCAGGTTTACTGTATCCCTTGAACTTTCTTATTGACGATGAAGCACAGATATTGCATCGGAATTAAATAGAAAAGGCACAATGCCGACTAAAGGACAAGAAGACTGACTCTTCCTTCTGTCTATGATTTGAACAGTTCCTGTGACACTAGTTTTAGATTCCGATGCTTCACTTCAGGTTTATTGTATCCCTCTGACCTTCTTATTGACGATGAAACACAGAAATTGCATCGGAATGAAATACAAAATGCACAATGCCGACTTAAGTACAAGAACACTGACTCTTCTTACTGAATATGTTTTGAACCATTCCTGTGACACTAGTTCTAGATTCCGATGCTTCACTTCAGGTTTACGGTATCCCTTGGACCTTCTTATTGACGATGAAGTACAGATATTGCATCGGAATTAAATAGAAAAGGCACAATGCCGACATAAGTACAAGAAGACTGACTCTTCATACTGTCTATGTTTTGAACCATTCCTGTGACACTAGTTTTAGATTCCGAAGCTTCACTTCAGATTTACTGTATCCCTTGGACCTTCTTGTATACCATGAATCACAGAAATTGCATCGGAATTAAATAAAAAGGCACAATGCCGACTTAAGTACAAGAAGACTGATTCTTCTTACTGTCTATGTTTTGAACCATTCCTGTGACACCAGTTATAGATTCGGATCCTTCACTTCAGGTTTACTGTATCCCTTGGACTTTCTTATTGACGATGAAACACAGAAATTGTATCTGAATTAAATAGAAAAGGCATAATGCCGACTTATGTACAAGAAGACTGACTCTTCTTACTGACTATGTTTTGAACCATTCCTGTGACACTAGTTATAGATTCCGATGCTTCACTTCAGGTTTACTGTATCCCTTGAACTTTCTTATTGACGATGAAGCACAGAAATTGCATCGGAATTAAATACAAAAGGCGCAATGCCGACTAAAGTACAAGAAGACTGACTCTTCCTTCTGTCTATGTTTTGAACCATTCCTGTGACACTAGTTCTAGATTCCGACGGTTCACTACAGGTTTACTGTATCCCCCTGACATTCTTATTGACGTTGAAACACAGAAATTGCATCGGAATTATATAAAAAGGCACAATGCCAACTTAAGTACAACAAGACTGACTCTTCCTACTGGTTATGTTTTGAACCATTCCTGTGACACTAGTTATAGATTCCGATGCATCACTTCAGGTCTACCGTATCCCTTGGACCTCCTTATTGACGATGAAACACAGAAATTGCATCGGAATTTAATACGAAAGGCACAATGGCGACTTAAGTACAAGAAGACTGACTCTTCTTACTGACTATGTTTTGAACCATTCCTGTGACACTAGTTATAGATTTCGATGCTTCACTTCGGTTTACTGTATCCCTTGGACCTTCTTATTGACGATGAAATACAGATATTGCATCGGAATTAAATAGAAAAGGCACAATGCCGACTTAAGTACAAGAAGACTGACTCTTCTTACTGACTACGTTTTGAACCATTCCTGTGACACTAGTTATAGATTCCGATGATTCACTTCAGGTTTACTGTATCCCTCTGACCTTCTTATTGACGATGAAAAACAGAAATTGCATCGGAGTTTAATCCAAAAGGCACAGTGCCTTATTAAGTACAAGAAGACTGACTCTTCTTACTGTCTATGTTTTGAACCATTCCTGGACACTTGTTATAGATTCCGATGCTTCACTCCAGGTTTACTGTATCCCTTGGACCTCCTTATTGACGATGAAACACAGAAATTGCATCGGAATTTAATACGAAAGGCACAATGGCGACTTAAGTACAAGAAGACTGACTCTTCTTACTGACTATGTCTTGAACCATTCCCGTAACACTAGTTATAGATTCCGGTGCTTCACTTCAGGTTTACTGGATCCCTTGGACCTACGTATTGACGATGAAACACAGAAATTGCATCGGAATTAAATACAAAAGGCACAATGCCGACTTAAGTACAAGAAGACTGACTCTTCTTACTGACTATGTTGTGAACCATTCCTGTGACACTAGTTATAGAATCCGATGCTTCACTTCGGTTTACTGTATCCTTTGGACCTTCTTATTGACGATGATTTACCGATATTGCATCCGAATTAAATAGAAAAGGCACAATGCCGACTTAAGTACAAGAAGACTGACTCTCCCTACTGTCTATGTTTTGAACCATTCCTGTGACACTAGTTATAGATTCCGATGCTTCACTTCAGGTTTACTGTATCCCTTGGACCTTCCTGTTGACCTTGAAACACAGAAATTGCATCGGAATTAAATACAATATACACAATGCCGACTTAAGTACAAGAAGACTGACTCTTCTTACTGACTACGCTTTGAACCATTCCTGTGACACTAGTTACAGTTTCCGATGATTCACTTCAGGTTTACTGTATCCCTCTGACCTTCTTATTGACGATGAAACACAGAAATTGCATCGGAATGAAATACAAAAGGCACAATGCCGACTTAAGTACAAGAACAGTGACTCTTTTTACTGAATATGTTTTGAACCATTCCTGTGACACTAGTCATAGATTCCGATGCTTCACTTCAGGTTTACTGTATCCCTTGGACCTTCTTATTGACGATGAAGTACAGATATTGCATCGGAATTAAATAGAAAAGGCACAATGCCGACATAAGTACAAGAAGACTGACTCTTCATACTGTCTATGTTTTGAACCATTCCTGTGACACTAGTTATAGATTCCGAAGCTTCACTTCAGATTTACTGTATCCCTTGGACCTTCTTGTATACCATGAATCACAGAAATTGCATCGGAATTAAATAAAAAGGCACAATGCCGACTTAAGTACAAGAAGACTGATTCTTCTTACTGTCTATGTATTGAACCATTCCTGTGACACCAGTTATAGATTCGGATCCTTCACTTCAGGTTTACTGTATCCCTTGGACTTCCTTATTGACGATGAAACACAGAAATTGTATCTGAATTAAATAGAAAAGGCATAATGCCGACTTATGTACAAGAAGACTGACTCTTCTTACTGACTATGCTTTGAACCATTCCTGTGACACTAGTTATAGATTCCGATGCTTCACTTCAGGTTTACTGTATCCCTTGTACTTTCTTATTGACGATGAAGCACAGAAATTGCATCGGAATTAAATACAAAAGGCGCAATGCCGACTAAAGTACAAGAAGACTGACTCTTCCTTCTGTCTATGTTTTGAAACATTCCTGTGACACTAGTTCTAGATTCCGACGGTTCACTACAGGTTTACTGTATCCCTCTGACATTCTTATTGACGTTGAAACACAGAAATTGCATCGGAATTATATAAGAAGGCACAATGCCAACTTAAGTACAACAAGACTGACCCTTCCTACTGTCTATGTTTTGAACCATTCCTGTGACACTAGTTATAGATTCCGATGCATCACTTCAGGTCTACTGTATCCCTTGGACCTTCTTATTGACGATGAAACACAGAAATTGCATCGGAATTAAATACAAAAGGCACAATGCCGACTTAAGTACAAGAAGACTGACTCTTCTTACTGACTACGTTTTGAACCATTCTTGTGACACTAGTTATAGATTCCGATGTTTCACTTCAGGTTTACTGTATCCCTTGGACCTCCTTATTGACGATGAAACACAGAAATTGCATCGGAATTTAATACGAAAGGCACAATGGCGACTTAAGTACAAGAAGACTGACTCTTCTTACTGACTATGTTTTGAACCATTCCTGTGACACTAGTTATAGATTTCGATGCTTCACTTCGGTTTACTGTATCCCTTGGACCTCCTTATTGACGATGAAACACAGAAATTGCATCGGAATTTAATACGAAAGGCACAATGGCGACTTAAGTACAAGAAGACTGACTCTTCTTACTGACTATGTCTTGAACCATTCCCGTAACACTAGTTATAGATTCCGGTGCTTCACTTCAGGTTTACTGGATCCCTTGGACCTACTTATTGACGATGAAACACAGAAATTGCATCGGAATTAAATACAAAAGGCACAATGACGACTTAAGTACAAGAAGACTGACTCTTCCTACTGTCTATGATTTGAACCATTCCTGTGACACTAGTTTTAGATTCCGATGCTTCACTTCAGGTTTACTGTTTCCCTCTGACCTTCTTATTGACGATGTAACACAGAAATTGCATCGGAATTAAATACAAAAGGCACAATGACGACTTAAGTACAAGAAGACTGACTCTTCCTACTGTCTATGTTTGAACCATTCCTGTGACACTAGTTATAGATTCCGATGCTTCACTTCAGGTTTACTGTATCCCTTGGACCTTCCTGTTGACCATGAAACACAGAAATTGCATCGGAATTAAATACAATATGCACAATGCCGACTTAAGTACAAGAAGACTGACTCTTCTTACTGACTACGATTTTAACCATTCCTGTGACACTAGTTATAGTTTTCGATGATTCACTTCAGGTTTACTGTATCCCTCTGACCTTCTTATTGACGATGAAACACAGAAATTGCATCGGAATTATATCCAAAAGGCTCAGTTCCGAATTAAGTACAACGAGACTGAATATTCTCACTGTCTATGTTTTGAACCATTCCTGTGACACTACTTATAGATTCCGATGCTTCACTCCAGGTTTACTGTATCCCTTGGTCCTCCTTATTGACGATGAAGCTCAGAAATTGCATCGGAATTTAATACAAAATGCACATTGACGACTTAAGTACAAAATACTGACTCTTCCTACTGTCTATGATTTGAACAATTCCTGTGAGACTAGTTTTAGGTTCCGATGCTTCACTTCAGGTTTACTGTATCCCTCTGACCTTCTTATTGACGATGAAGTACAGATATTGCATCGGAATTAAATAGAAAAGGCACAATGCCGACTTAAGTACAAGAAGACTGACTCTACCTACTGTCTATGTTTTGAACCATTCCTGTGACACTAGTTATAGATTCCGAAGCTTCACTTCAGATTTACTGTATCCCTTGGACATTCTTGCTGACCATGAATCACAGAAATTGCATCAGAATTAAATAAAAAGGCACAATGCCGACTTAAGTACAAGAAGACTGATTCTTCTTACTGTCTATGTTTTGAACCATTCCTGTGACACCAGTTATAGATTCGGATCCTTCACTTCAGGTTTACTGTATCCCTTGGACTTTCTTATTGACGATGAAACACAGAAATTGTATCTGAATTAAATACAAAAGGTATAATGCCGACTTAAGTACAAGAAGACTGACTCTTCTTACTGACTATGTTTTGAACCATTCTGTGACACTAGTTATAGATTCCGATGCTTCACTTCAGGTTTACTGTATCCCTTGAACTTTCTTATTGACGATGAAGCACAGATATTGCATCGGAATTAAATAGAAAAGGCACAATGCCGACTAAAGGACAAGAAGACTGACTCTTCCTTCTGTCTATGATTTGAACAGTTCCTGTGACACTAGTTTTAGATTCCGATGCTTCACTTCAGGTTTATTGTATCCCTCTGACCTTCTTATTGACGATGAAACACAGAAATTGCATCGGAATGAAATACAAAATGCACAATGCCGACTTAAGTACAAGAACACTGACTCTTCTTACTGAATATGTTTTGAACCATTCCTGTGACACTAGTTCTAGATTCCGATGCTTCACTTCAGGTTTACGGTATCCCTTGGACCTTCTTATTGACGATGAAGTACAGATATTGCATCGGAATTAAATAGAAAAGGCACAATGCCGACATAAGTACAAGAAGACTGACTCTTCATACTGTCTATGTTTTGAACCATTCCTGTGACACTAGTTTTAGATTCCGAAGCTTCACTTCAGATTTACTGTATCCCTTGGACCTTCTTGTATACCATGAATCACAGAAATTGCATCGGAATTAAATACAAAAGGCGCAATGCCGACTAAAGTACAAGAAGACTGACTCTTCCTTCTGTCTATGATTTGAACCATTCCTGTGACACTAGTTCTAGATTCCGACGGTTCACTACAGGTTTACTGTATCCCCCTGACATTCTTATTGACGTTGAAACACAGAAATTGCATCGGAATTATATAAAAAGGCACAATGCCAACTTAAGTACAACAAGACTGACTCTTCCTACTGTCTATGTTTTGAACCATTCCTGTGACACTAGTTATAGATTCCGATGCATCACTTCAGGTCTACCGTATCCCTTGGACCTCCTTATTGACGATGAAACACAGAAATTGCATCGGAATTTAATACGAAAGGCACAATGGCGACTTAAGTACAAGAAGACTGACTCTTCTTACTGACTACGTTTTGAACCATTCTTGTGACACTAGTTATAGATTCCGATGTTTCACTTCAGGTTTACTGTATCCCTTGGACCTCCTTATTGACGATGAAACACAGAAATTGCATCGGAATTTAATACGAAAGGCACAATGGCGACTTAAGTACAAGAAGACTGACTCTTCTTACTGACTATGTTTTGAACCATTCCTGTGACACTAGTTATAGATTTCGATGTTTCACTTCGGTTTACTGTATCCCTTGGACCTTCTTATTGACGATGAAATACAGATATTGCATCGGAATTAAATAGAAAAGGCACAATGACGACTTAAGTACAAGAAGACTGACTCTTCCTACTGTCTATGTTTGAACCATTCCTGTGACACTAGTTATAGATTCCGATGCTTCACTTCAGGTTTACTGTATCCCTTGGACCTTCCTGTTGACCATGAAACACAGAAATTGCATCGGAATTAAATACAATATGCACAATGCCGACTTAAGTACAAGAAGACTGACTCTTCTTACTGACTACGATTTTAACCATTCCTGTGACACTAGTTATAGTTTTCGATGATTCACTTCAGGTTTACTGTATCCCTCTGACCTTCTTATTGACGATGAAACACAGAAATTGCATCGGAATTATATCCAAAAGGCTCAGTTCCGAATTAAGTACAACGAGACTGACTCTTCTCACTGTCTATGTTTTGAACCATTCCTGTGACACTACTTATAGATTCCGATGCTTCACTCCAGGTTTACTGTATCCCTTGGACCTCCTTATTGACGATGAAGCACAGAAATTGCATCGGAATTTAATACAAAATGCACATTGACGACTTAAGTACAAGGAGACTGACTCTTCCTACTGTCTATGATTTGAACCATTCCTGTGACACTAGTTTTAGATTCCGATGCTTCACTTCAGGTTTACTGTATCCCTCTGACCTTCTTATTGACGATGAAACACAGAAATTGCATCGGAATGAAATACAAAAGGCACAATGCCGACTTAAGTACAAGAACACTGACTCTTCTTACTGAATATGTTTTAAACCATTCCTGTGACACTAGTCATAGATTCCCATGCTTCACTTCAGGTTTACTGTATCCCTTGGACCTTCTTATTGACGATGAAGTACAGATATTTCATCGTAATTAAATAGAAAAGGCACAATGCCGACTTAAGTACAAGAAGACTGACTCTTCATACTGTCTATGTTTTGAACCATTCCTGTGACACTAGTTATAGAATCCGATGCTTCACTTCGGTTTACTGTATCCTTTGGACCTTCTTATTGACGATGGTTTACCGATATTGCATCCGAATTAAATAGAAAAGGCACAATGCCGACTTAAGTACAAGAAGACTGACTCTCCCTACTGTCTATGTTTTGAACCATTCCTGTGACACTAGTTACAGTTTCCGATGATTCACTTCAGGTTTACTGTATCCCTCTGACCTTCTTATTGACGATGAAACACAGAAATTGCATCGGAATTATATCCAAAAGGCACAGTTCCGAATTAAGTACAAGGAGACTGACTCTTCTCACTGTCTATGTTTTGAACCATTCCTGTGACACTACTTATAGATTCCGATGCTTCACTTCAGGTTTACTGTATCCCTCTGACCTTCTTATTGTCGATGATACACAGAAATTGCATCGGAATGAAATACAAAAGGCACAATGCCGACTTAAGTACAAGAACACTGACTCTTTTTACTGAATATGTTTTGAACCATTCCTGTGACACTAGTCATAGATTCCGATGCTTCACTTCAGGTTTACTGTATCCCTTGGACCTTCTTATTGACGATGAAGTACAGATATTGCATCGGAATTAAATAGAAAAGGCACAATGCCGACATAAGTACAAGAAGACTGACTCTTCATACTGTCTATGTTTTGAACCATTCCTGTGACACTAGTTATAGATTCCGAAGCTTCACTTCAGATTTACTGTATCCCTTGGACCTTCTTGTATACCATGAATCACAGAAATTGCATCGGAATTAAATAAAAAGGCACAATGCCGACTTAAGTACAAGAAGACTGATTCTTCTTACTGTCTATGTATTGAACCATTCCTGTGACACCAGTTATAGATTCGGATCCTTCACTTAAGGTTTACTGTATCCCTTGGACTTTCTTATTGACGATGAAACACAGAAATTGTATCTGAATTAAATAGAAAAGGCATAATGCCGACTTATGTACAAGAAGACTGACTCTTCTTACTGACTATGTTTTGAACCATTCCTGTGACACTAGTTATAGATTCCGATGCTTCACTTCAGGTTTACTGTATCCCTTGTACTTTCTTATTGACGATGAAGCACAGAAATTGCATCGGAATTAAATACAAAAGGCGCAATGCCGACTAAAGTACAAGAAGACTGACTCTTCCTTCTGTCTATGTTTTGAAACATTCCTGTGACACTAGTTCTAGATTCCGACGGTTCACTACAGGTTTACTGTATCCCTCTGACATTCTTATTGACGTTGAAACACAGAAATTGCATCGGAATTATATAAAAAGGCACAATGCCAACTTAAGTACAACAAGACTGACCCTTCCTACTGTCTATGTTTTGAACCATTCCTGTGACACTAGTTATAGATTCCGATGCATCACTTCAGGTCTACTGTATCCCTTGGACCTTCTTATTGACGATGAAACACAGAAATTGCATCGGAATTAAATACAAAAGGCACAATGCCGACTTAAGTACAGGAAGACTGACTCTTCTTACTGACTACGTTTTGAACCATTCTTGTGACACTAGTTATAGATTCCGATGTTTCACTTCAGGTTTACTGTATACCTTGGACCTCCTTATTGACGATGAAACACAGAAATTGCATCGGAATTTAATACGAAAGGCACAATGGCGACTTAAGTACAAGAAGACTGACTCTTCTTACTGACTATGTTTTGAACCATTCCTGTGACACTAGTTATAGATTTCGATGCTTCACTTCGGTTTACTGTATCCCTTGGACCTCCTTATTGACGATGAAACACAGAAATTGCATCGGAATTTAATACGAAAGGCACAATGGCGACTTAAGTACAAGAAGACTGACTCTTCTTACTGACTATGTCTTGAACCATTCCCGTAACACTAGTTATAGATTCCGGTGCTTCACTTCAGGTTTACTGGATCCCTTGGACCTACTTATTGACGATGAAACACAGAAATTGCATCGGAATTAAATACAAAAGGCACAATGACGACTTAAGTACAAGAAGACTGACTCTTCCTACTGTCTATGATTTGAACCATTCCTGTGACACTAGTTTTAGATTCCGATGCTTCACTTCAGGTTTACTGTTTCCCTCTGACCTTCTTATTGACGATGTAACACAGAAATTGCATCGGAATTAAATACAAAAGGCACAATGACGACTTAAGTACAAGAAGACTGACTCTTCCTACTGTCTATGTTTGAACCATTCCTGTGACACTAGTTATAGATTCCGATGCTTCACTTCAGGTTTACTGTATCCCTTGGACCTTCCTGTTGACCATGAAACACAGAAATTGCATCGGAATTAAATACAATATGCACAATGCCGACTTAAGTACAAGAAGACTGACTCTTCTTACTGACTACGATTTTAACCATTCCTGTGACACTAGTTATAGTTTCCGATGATTCACTTCAGGTTTACTGTATCCCTCTGACCTTCTTATTGAAGATGAAACACAGAAATTGCATCGGAATTATATCCAAAAGGCACAGTTCCGAATTAAGTACAACGAGACTGACTCTTCTCACTGTCCATGTTTTGAACCATTCCTGTGACACTACTTATAGATTCCGATGCTTCACTCCAGGTTTACTGTATCCCTTGGACCTCCTTATTGACGATGAAGCACAGAAATTGCATCGGAATTTAATACAAAATGCACATTGACGACTTAAGTACAAGGAGACTGACTCTTCCTACTGTCTATGATTTGAACCATTCCTGTGACACTAGTTTTAGATTCCGATGCTTCACTTCAGGTTTACTGTATCCCTCTGACCTTCTTATTGACGATGAAACACAGAAATTGCATCGGAATGAAATACAAAAGGCACAATGCCGACTTAAGTACAAGAACACTGACTCTTCTTACTGAATATGTTTTAAACCATTCCTGTGACACTAGTCATAGATTCCCATGCTTCACTTCAGGTTTACTGTATCCCTTGGACCTTCTTATTGACGATGAAGTACAGATATTGCATCGTAATTAAATAGAAAAGGCACAATGCCGACTTAAGTACAAGAAGACTGACTCTTCATACTGTCTATGTTTTGAACCATTCCTGTGACACTAGTTATAGATTCCGAAGCTTCACTTCAGATTTACTGTATCCCTTGGACCTTCTTGTATACCATGAATCACAGAAATTGCATCGGAATTAAATAAAAAGGCACAATGCCGACTTAAGTACAAGAAGACTGATTCTTCTTACTGTCTATGTTTTGAACCATTCCTGTGACACCAGTTATAGATTCGGATCCTTCACTTCAGGTTTACTGTATCCCTCTGACATTCTTATTGACGTTGAAACACAGAAATTGCATCGGAATTATATAAAAAGGCACAATGCCAACTTAAGTACAACAAGACTGACCCTTCCTACTGTCTATGTTTTGAACCATTCCTGTGACACTAGTTATAGATTCCGATGCATCACTTCAGGTCTACTGTATCCCTTGGACCTTCTTATTGACGATGAAACACAGAAATTGCATCGGAATTAAATACAAAAGGCACAATGCCGACTTAAGTACAGGAAGACTGACTCTTCTTACTGACTACGTTTTGAACCATTCTTGTGACACTAGTTATAGATTCCGATGTTTCACTTCAGGTTTACTGTATACCTTGGACCTCCTTATTGACGATGAAACACAGAAATTGCATCGGAATTTAATACGAAAGGCACAATGGCGACTTAAGTACAAGAAGACTGACTCTTCTTACTGACTATGTTTTGAACCATTCCTGTGACACTAGTTATAGATTTCGATGCTTCACTTCGGTTTACTGTATCCCTTGGACCTCCTTATTGACGATGAAACACAGAAATTGCATCGGAATTTAATACGAAAGGCACAATGGCGACTTAAGTACAAGAAGACTGACTCTTCTTACTGACTATGTCTTGAACCATTCCCGTAACACTAGTTATAGATTCCGGTGCTTCACTTCAGGTTTACTGGATCCCTTGGACCTACTTATTGACGATGAAACACAGAAATTGCATCGGAATTAAATACAAAAGGCACAATGACGACTTAAGTACAAGAAGACTGACTCTTCCTACTGTCTATGATTTGAACCATTCCTGTGACACTAGTTTTAGATTCCGATGCTTCACTTCAGGTTTACTGTTTCCCTCTGACCTTCTTATTGACGATGTAACACAGAAATTGCATCGGAATTAAATACAAAAGGCACAATGACGACTTAAGTACAAGAAGACTGACTCTTCCTACTGTCTATGTTTGAACCATTCCTGTGACACTAGTTATAGATTCCGATGCTTCACTTCAGGTTTACTGTATCCCTTGGACCTTCCTGTTGACCATGAAACACAGAAATTGCATCGGAATTAAATACAATATGCACAATGCCGACTTAAGTACAAGAAGACTGACTCTTCTTACTGACTACGATTTTAACCATTCCTGTGACACTAGTTATAGTTTCCGATGATTCACTTCAGGTTTACTGTATCCCTCTGACCTTCTTATTGAAGATGAAACACAGAAATTGCATCGGAATTATATCCAAAAGGCACAGTTCCGAATTAAGTACAACGAGACTGACTCTTCTCACTGTCCATGTTTTGAACCATTCCTGTGACACTACTTATAGATTCCGATGCTTCACTCCAGGTTTACTGTATCCCTTGGACCTCCTTATTGACGATGAAGCACAGAAATTGCATCGGAATTTAATACAAAATGCACATTGACGACTTAAGTACAAGGAGACTGACTCTTCCTACTGTCTATGATTTGAACCATTCCTGTGACACTAGTTTTAGATTCCGATGCTTCACTTCAGGTTTACTGTATCCCTCTGACCTTCTTATTGACGATGAAACACAGAAATTGCATCGGAATGAAATACAAAAGGCACAATGCCGACTTAAGTACAAGAACACTGACTCTTCTTACTGAATATGTTTTAAACCATTCCTGTGACACTAGTCATAGATTCCCATGCTTCACTTCAGGTTTACTGTATCCCTTGGACCTTCTTATTGACGATGAAGTACAGATATTGCATCGTAATTAAATAGAAAAGGCACAATGCCGACTTAAGTACAAGAAGACTGACTCTTCATACTGTCTATGTTTTGAACCATTCCTGTGACACTAGTTATAGATTCCGAAGCTTCACTTCAGATTTACTGTATCCCTTGGACCTTCTTGTATACCATGAATCACAGAAATTGCATCGGAATTAAATAAAAAGGCACAATGCCGACTTAAGTACAAGAAGACTGATTCTTCTTACTGTCTATGTTTTGAACCATTCCTGTGACACCAGTTATAGATTCGGATCCTTCACTTCAGGTTTACTGTATCCCTCTGACATTCTTATTGACGTTGAAACACAGAAATTGCATCGGAATTATATAAAAAGGCACAATGCCAACTTAAGTACAACAAGACTGACCCTTCCTACTGTCTATGTTTTGAACCATTCCTGTGACACTAGTTATAGATTCCGATGCATCACTTCAGGTCTACTGTATCCCTTGGACCTTCTTATTGACGATGAAACACAGAAATTGCATCGGAATTAAATACAAAAGGCACAATGCCGACTTAAGTACAAGAAGACTGACACTTCTTACTGACTACGTTTTGAACCATTCTTGTGACACTAGTTATAGATTCCGATGTTTCACTTCAGGTTTACTGTATCCCTTGGACCTCCTTATTGACGATGAAACACAGAAATTGCATCGGAATTTAATACGAAAGGAACAATGGCGACTTAAGTACAAGAAGACTGACTCTTCTTACTGACTATGTTTTGAACCATTCCTGTGACACTAGTTATAGATTTCGATGCTTCACTTCGGTTTACTGTATCCCTTGGACCTTCTTATTGACGATGAAATACAGATATTGCATCGGAATTAAATAGAAAAGGCACAATGCCGACTTAAGTACAAGAAGACTGACTCTTCTTACTGACTACGTTTTGAACCATTCCTGTGACACTAGTTATAGATTCCGATGATTCACTTCAGGTTTACTGTATCACTCTGACCTTCTTATTGACGATGAAACACAGAAATTGCATCGGAGTTTAATCCAAAAGGCACAGTGCCGAATTAAGTACAAGAAGACTGACTCTTCTTACTGTCTATGTTTTGAACCATTCCTGGACACTTGTTATAGATTCCGATGCTTCACTCCAGGTTTACTGTATCCCTTGGACCTCCTTATTGACGATGAAACACAGAAATTGCATCGGAATTTAATACGAAAAGCACAATGGCGACTTAAGTACAAGAAGACTGACTCTTCTTACTGACTATGTCTTGAACCATTCCCGTAACACTAGTTATAGATTCCGGTGCGTCACTTCAGGTTTACTGGATCCCTTGGACCTACTTATTGACGATGAAACACAGAAATTGCATCGGAATTAAATACAAAAGGCACAATGACGACTTAAGTACAAGAAGACTGACTCTTCCTACTGTCTATGATTTGAACCATTCCTGTGACACTAGTTTTAGATTCCGATGCTTCACTTCAGGTTTACTGTTTCCCTCTGACCTTCTTATTGACGATGTAACACAGAAATTGCATCGGAATTAAATACAAAAGGCACAATGCCGACTTAAGTACAAGAAGACTGACTCTTCTTACTGACTATGTTGTGAACCATTCCTGTGACACTAGTTATAGAATCCGATGCTTCACTTCGGTTTACTGTATCCTTTGGACCTTCTTATTGACGATGATTTACCGATATTGCATCCGAATTAAATAGAAAAGGCACAATGCCGACTTAAGTACAAGAAGACTGACTCTCCCTACTGTCTATGTTTTGAACCATTCCTGTGACACTAGTTATAGATTCCGATGCTTCACTTCAGGTTTACTGTATCCCTTGGACCTTCCTGTTGACCATGAAACACAGAAATTGCATCGAAATTAAATACAATATGCACAATGCCGACTTAAGTACAAGAAGACTGACTCTTCTTACTGACTACGCTTTGAACCATTCCTGTGACACTAATTATAGTTTCCGATGATTCACTTCAGGTTTACTGTATCCCTCTGACCTTCTTATTGACGATGAAACACAGAAATTGCATCGCAATTATATCCAAAAGGCACAGTTCCGAATTAAGTACAACGAGACTGACTCTTCTCACTGTCTATGTTTTGAACCATTCCTGTGACACTACTTATAGATGCCGATGCTTCACTCCAGGTTTACTGTATCCCTTGGACCTCCTTATTGACGATGAAGCACAGAAATTGCATCGGAATTTAATACAAAATGCCCATTGACGACTTAAGTACAAGGAGACTGACTCTTCCTACTGTCTATGATTTGAACCATTCCTGTGACACTAGTTTTAGATTCCGATGCTTCACTTCAGGTTTACTGTATCCCTCTGACCTTCTTATTGACGATGAAACACAGAAATTGCATCTGAATGAAATACAAAAGGCACAATGCCGACTTAAGTACAAGAACACTGACTCTTCTTACTGAATATGTTTTAAACCATTCCTGTGACACTAGTCATAGATTCCCATGCTTCACTTCAGGTTTACTGTATCCCTTGGACCTTCTTATTGACGATGAAGTACAGATATTGCATCGTAATTAAATAGAAAAGGCACAATGCCGACTTAAGTACAAGAAGACTGACTCTTCATACTGTCTATGTTTTGAACCATTCCTGTGACACTAGTTATAGATTCCGAAGCTTCACTTCAGATTTACTGTATCCCTTGGACCTTCTTGTATACCATGAATCACAGAAATTGCATCGGAATTAAATAAAAAGGCACAATGCCGACTTAAGTACAAGAAGACTGATTCTTCTTACTGTCTATGTTTTGAACCATTCCTGTGACACCAGTTATAGATTCGGATCCTTCACTTCAGGTTTACTGTATCCCTCTGACATTCTTATTGACGTTGAAACACAGAAATTGCATCGGAATTATATAAAAAGGCACAATGCCAACTTAAGTACAACAAGACTGACCCTTCCTACTGTCTATGTTTTGAACCATTCCTGTGACACTAGTTATAGATTCCGATGCATCACTTCAGGTCTACTGTATCCCTTGGACCTTCTTATTGACGATGAAACACAGAAATTGCATCGGAATTAAATACAAAAGGCACAATGCCGACTTAAGTACAAGAAGACTGACACTTCTTACTGACTACGTTTTGAACCATTCTTGTGACACTAGTTATAGATTCCGATGTTTCACTTCCGGTTTACTGTATCCCTTGGACCTCCTTATTGACGATGAAACACAGAAATTGCATCGGAATTTAATACGAAAGGCACAATGGCGACTTAAGTACAAGAAGACTGACTCTTCTTACTGACTATGTTTTGAACCATTCCTGTGACACTAGTTATAGATTTCGATGCTTCACTTCGGTTTACTGTATCCCTTGGACCTTCTTATTGACGATGAAATACAGATATTGCATCGGAATTAAATAGAAAAGGCACAATGCCGACTTAAGTACAAGAAGACTGACTCTTCTTACTGACTACGTTTTGAACCATTCCTGTGACACTAGTTATAGATTCCGATGATTCACTTCAGGTTTACTGTATCACTCTGACCTTCTTATTGACGATGAAACACAGAAATTGCATCGGAGTTTAATCCAAAAGGCACAGTGCCGAATTAAGTACAAGAAGACTGACTCTTCTTACTGTCTATGTTATGAACCATTCCTGGACACTTGTTATAGATTCCGATGCTTCACTCCAGGTTTACTGTATCCCTTGGACCTCCTTATTGACGATGAAACACAGAAATTGCATCGGAATTTAATACGAAAAGCACAATGGCGACTTAAGTACAAGAAGACTGACTCTTCTTACTGACTATGTCTTGAACCATTCCCGTAACACTAGTTATAGATTCCGGTGCGTCACTTCAGGTTTACTGGATCCCTTGGACCTACTTATTGACGATGAAACACAGAAATTGCATCGGAATTAAATACAAAAGGCACAATGACGACTTAAGTACAAGAAGACTGACTCTTCCTACTGTCTATGATTTGAACCATTCCTGTGACACTAGTTTTAGATTCCGATGCTTCACTTCAGGTTTACTGTTTCCCTCTGACCTTCTTATTGACGATGTAACACAGAAATTGCATCGGAATTAAATACAAAAGGCACAATGCCGACTTAAGTACAAGAAGGCTGACTCTTCTTACTGACTATGTTGTGAACCATTCCTGTGACACTAGTTATAGAATCCGATGCTTCACTTCGGTTTACTGTATCCTGTGGACCTTCTTATTGACGATGATTTACCGATATTGCATCCGAATTAAATAGAAAAGGCACAATGCCGACTTAAGTACAAGAAGACTGACTCTCCCTACTGTCTATGTTTTGAACCATTCCTGTGACACTAGTTATAGATTCCGATGCTTCACTTCAGGTTTACTGTATCCCTTGGACCTTCCTGTTGACCATGAAACACAGAAATTGCATCGAAATTAAATACAATATGCACAATGCCGACTTAAGTACAAGAAGACTGACTCTTCTTACTGACTACGCTTTGAACCATTCCTGTGACACTAATTATAGTTTCCGATGATTCACTTCAGGTTTACTGTATCCCTCTGACCTTCTTATTGACGATGAAACACAGAAATTGCATCGGAATTATATCCAAAAGGCACAGTTCCGAATTAAGTACAACGAGACTGACTCTTCTCACTGTCTATGTTTTGAACCATTCCTGTGACACTACTTATAGATGCCGATGCTTCACTCCAGGTTTACTGTATCCCTTGGACCTCCTTATTGACGATGAAGCACAGAAATTGCATCGGAATTTAATACAAAATGCACATTGACGACTTAAGTACAAGGAGACTGACTCTTCCTACTGTCTATGATTTGAACCATTCCTGTGACACTAGTTTTAGATTCCGATGCTTCACTTCAGGTTTACTGTATCCCTCTGACCTTCTTATTGACGATGAAACACAGAAATTGCATCGGAATGAAATACAAAAGGCACAATGCCGACTTAAGTACAAGAACACTGACTCTTCTTACTGAATATGTTTTAAACCATTCCTGTGACACTAGTCATAGATTCCCATGCTTCACTTCAGGTTTACTGTATCCCTTGGACCTTCTTATTGACGATGAAGTACAGATATTGCATCGTAATTAAATAGAAAAGGCACAATGCCGACTTAAGTACAAGAAGACTGACTCTTCATACTGTCTATGTTTTGAACCATTCCTGTGACACTAGTTATAGATTCCGAAGCTTCACTTCAGATTTACTGTATCCCTTGGACCTTCTTGTATACCATGAATCACAGAAATTGCATCGGAATTAAATAAAAAGGCACAATGCCGACTTAAGTACAAGAAGACTGATTCTTCTTACTGTCTATGTTTTGAACCATTCCTGTGACACCAGTTATAGATTCGGATCCTTCAATTCAGGTTTACTGTATCCCTTGGACTTTCTTATTGACGATGAAACACAGAAATTGTATCTGAATTAAATAGATAAGGCATAATGCCGACTTATGTACAAGAAGACTGACTCCTCTTACTGACTATGTTTTGAACCATTCCTGTGACACTAGTTATAGATTCCGATGCTTCACTTCAGGTTTACTGTATCCCTTGAACTTTCTTATTGACGATGAAGCACAGAAATCGCATCGGAATTAAATAGAAAAGGCGCAATGCCGACTAAAGTACAAGAAGACTGACTCTTCCTTCTGTCTATGTTTTGAACCATTCCTGTGACACTAGTTCTAGATTCCGACGGTTCACTACAGGTTTACTGTATCCCTCTGACATTCTTATTGACGTTGAAACACAGAAATTGCATCGGAATTATATAAAAAGGCACAATGCCAACTTAAGTACAACAAGACTGACTCTTCCTACTGTCTATGTTTTGAACCATTCCTGTGACACTAGTTACAGATTCCGATGCATCACTTCAGGTCTACTGTATCCCTTGGACCTTCTTATTGACGACGAAACACAGAAATTGCATCGGAATTAAATACAAAAGGCACAATGCCGACTTAAGTACAAGAAGACTGACTCTTCTTACTGACACCGTTTTGAACCATTCTTGTGACACTAGTTATAGATTCCGATGTTTCACTTCAGGTTTACTGTATCCCTTGGACCTCCTTATTGACGATGAAACACAGAAATTGCATCGGAATTTAATACGAAAGGCACAATGGCGACTTAAGTACAAGAAGACTGACTCTTCTTACTGACTATGTTTTGAACCGTTCCTGTGACACTAGTTATAGATTTCGATGCTTCACTTCGGTTTACTGTATCCCTTGGACCTTCTTATTGACGATGAAATACAGATATTGCATGGGAATTAAATAGAAAAGGCACAATGCCGACTTTAGTACAAGAAGACTGACTCTTCCTACTGTCTATGATTTGAACCATTCCTGTGACACTAGTTTTAGATTCCGATGCTTCACTTCAGGTTTACTGTTTCCCTCTGACCTTCTTATTGACGATGTAACACAGAAATTGCATCGGAATTAAATACAAAAGGCACAATGCCGACTTAAGTACAAGAAGACTGACTCTTCTTACTGACTATGTTGTGAACCATTCCTGTGACACTAGTTATAGAATCCGATGCTTCACTTCGGTTTACTGTATCCTTTGGACCTTCTTATTGACGATGATTTACCGATATTGCATC
Source organism: Schistocerca piceifrons (assembly GCF_021461385.2). NCBI lineage: Eukaryota > Metazoa > Arthropoda > Insecta > Orthoptera > Acrididae > Schistocerca > Schistocerca piceifrons. The sequence goes on along the minus strand of NW_025728125.1, from coordinate 8,730 downwards.
CGAATTAAATAGAAAAGGCACAATGCCGACTTAAGTACAAGAAGACTGACTCTCCCTACTGTCTATGTTTTGAACCATTCCTGTGACACTAGTTATAGATTCCGATGCTTCACTTCAGGTTTACTGTATCCCTTGGACCTTCCTGTTGACCATGAAACACAGAAATTGCATCGAAATTAAATACAATATGCACAATGCCGACTTAAGTACAAGAAGACTGACTCTTCTTACTGACTACGCTTTGAACCATTCCTGTGACACTAATTATAGTTTCCGATGATTCACTTCAGGTTTACTGTATCCCTCTGACCTTCTTATTGACGATGAAACACAGAAATTGCATCGGAATTATATCCAAAAGGCACAGTTCCGAATTAAGTACAACGAGACTGACTCTTCTCACTGTCTATGTTTTGAACCATTCCTGTGACACTACTTATTGATGCCGATGCTTCACTCCAGGTTTACTGTATCCCTTGGACCTCCTTATTGACGATGAAGCACAGAAATTGCATCGGAATTTAATACAAAATGCACATTGACGACTTAAGTACAAGGAGCCTGACTCTTCCTACTGTCTATGATTTGAACCATTCCTGTGACACTAGTTTTAGATTCCGATGCTTCACTTCAGGTTTACTGTATCCCTCTGACCTTCTTATTGACGATGAAACACAGAAATTGCATCGGAATGAAATACAAAAGGCACAATGCCGACTTAAGTACAAGAACACTGACTCTTCTTACTGAATATGTTTTAAACCATTCCTGTGACACTAGTCATAGATTCCCATGCTTCACTTCAGGTTTACTGTATCCCTTGGACCTTCTTATTGACGATGAAGTACAGATATTGCATCGTAATTAAATAGAAAAGGCACAATGCCGACTTAAGTACAAGAAGACTGACTCTTCATACTGTCTATGTTTTGAACCATTCCTGTGACACTAGTTATAGATTCCGAAGCTTCACTTCAGATTTACTGTATCCCTTGGACCTTCTTGTATACCATGAATCACAGAAATTGCATCGGAATTAAATAAAAAGGCACAATGCCGACTTAAGTACAAGAAGACTGATTCTGCTTACTGTCTATGTTTTGAACCATTCCTGTGACACCAGTTATAGATTCGGATCCTTCAATTCAGGTTTACTGTATCCCTTGGACTTTCTTATTGACGATGAAACACAGAAATTGTATCTGAACTAAATAGATAAGGCATAATGCCGACTTATGTACAAGAAGACTGACTCCTCTTACTGACTATGTTTTGAACCATTCCTGTGACACTAGTTATAGATTCCGATGCTTCACTTCAGGTTTACTGTATCCCTTGAACTTTCTTATTGACGATGAAGCACAGAAATTGCATCGGAATTAAATAGAAAAGGCGCAATGCCGACTAAAGTACAAGAAGACTGACTCTTCCTTCTGTCTATGTTTTGAACCATTCCTGTGACACTAGTTCTAGATTCCGACGGTTCACTACAGGTTTACTGTATCCCTCTGACATTCTTATTGACGTTGAAACACAGAAATTGCATCGGAATTATATAAAAAGGCACAATGCCAACTTAAGTACAACAAGACTGACTCTTCCTACTGTCTATGTTTTGAACCATTCCTGTGACACTAGTTACAGATTCCGATGCATCACTTCAGGTCTACTGTATCCCTTGGACCTTCTTATTGACGACGAAACACAGAAATTGCATCGGAATTAAATACAAAAGGCACAATGCCGACTTAAGTACAAGAAGACTGACTCTTCTTACTGACACCGTTTTGAACCATTCTTGTGACACTAGTTATAGATTCCGATGTTTCACTTCAGGTTTACTGTATCCCTTGGACCTCCTTATTGACGATGAAACACAGAAATTGCATCGGAATTTAATACGAAAGGCACAATGGCGACTTAAGTACAAGAAGACTGACTCTTCTTACTGACTATGTTTTGAACCGTTCCTGTGACACTAGTTATAGATTTCGATGCTTCACTTCGGTTTACTGTATCCCTTGGACCTTCTTATTGACGATGAAATACAGATATTGCATGGGAATTAAATAGAAAAGGCACAATGCCGACTTAAGTACAAGAAGACTGACTCTTCTTACTGACTACGTTTTGAACCATTCCTGTGACACTAGTTATAGATTCCGATGATTCACATCAGGTTTACTGTATCCCTCTGACCTTCTTGTTGACGATGAAACACAGAAATTGCAACGGAGTTTAATCCAAAAGGCACAGTGCCGAATTAAGTACGAGAAGACTGACTCTTCTTACTGTCTATGCTTTGAACCATTCCTGTGCCACTAGTAATAGATTCCGATGCTTCACTCCAGGTTTACTGTATCCCTTGGACCTCCTTATTGACGATGAAACACAGAAATTGCATTGGAATTTAATACGAAAGGCACAATGGCGACTTAAGTACAAGAAGACTGACTCTTCTTACTGACTATGTCTTAAAACATTCCTGTGACACTAGTTATAGATTCCGATGCTTCACTTCAGGGTTACTGGATCCCTTGGACCTACTTATTGACGATGAAACACAGAAATTGCATCGGATTTAAATAAAAAAGGCACAATGGCGACTTAAGTACAAGAAGACTGACTCTTCTTACTGACTATGTCTTGAACCATTCCTGTGACACTAGTTATAGATTCCGATGCTTCACTTCGGATTACTGTATCCTTTGGACCTTCTTATTGACGATGAAATACAGATATTGCATAGGAATTAAATAGAAAAGGCACAATGCCGACTTCAGTACAAGAAGACTTACTCTTCCTACTGTCTACGTTTTGAACCATTCCTGTGACCCTAGTTATAGATTCCGATGCTTCACTTCAGATTTACTGTATCCCTTGGACCCTCCTGTTAACCATGAAACACAGAAATTGCATCGGAATTAAATACAATAGGCACAATGCCGACTTAAGTACAAGAAGTTTGTCTCTTCTTACTGACTACGTTTTGAACCATTCCTGTGACACTAGTTATAGATTCCGATCCTTCACTCCAGGTTTACTGTATCCCTTGGACCTTCTTATTGACGATGAAACACAGAAATTGTATGGGAATTAAATAGAAAAGGCATAATGCCGTCTTAAGTACAAGAAGACCGACTCTTCTTACTGACTATGTTTTGAACCATTCCTGTGACACTAGTTATAGATTCCGATGCTTCACTTCAGGTTTACTGAACCCCATGGACTTTCTAATTGACGATGAAGCACAGAAATTGCATCGGAATTAAATAGAAAAGGCGCAATGCCGACTAAAGTACAAGAAGACTGACTCTTCCTACTGTCTATATTTTGAACCATTCCTGTGACACTAGTTCTAGATTACGACGCTTCACTACAGGTTTACTGTATCCCTTGGACCTCCTTATTGACGATGAAACACAGAAATTGCATCGGAATTTAATACGAAAGGCACAATGGCGACTTAAGTACAAGAAGACTGACTCTTCTCACTGACTATGTTTGAACCATTCCTGTGACACTAGTTATAGATTCCGATGATTCACTTCAGGTTTACTGTATCCCTCTGACCTTCTTATTGACGATGATACAAAGAAATTGCATTGGAATTAGATCCAAAAGGCACAGTGCTGAATTAAGTACAAGAAGACTGACTCTTCTTACTGTCTATGTTTTGAACCATTCCTGTGACACTAGTTATAGATTCCGATGCTTCACTCCAGGTTTACTCTATCCCTTGGACCTCCTTATTGACGATGAAACACAGAAATTGCATCGGAATTTAATACGAAAGGCACAATGGCGACTTAAGTACAAGAAGACTGACTCTTCTTACTGACTATGTTTTGAACCATTCCTGTGACACTAGTTATAGATTCCGATGATTCACTTCAGGTTTACTGTATCCCTCTGACCTTCTTATTGACGATGATACAAAGAAATTGCATCGGAATTAGATCCAAAAGGCACAGTCCTGAATTAAGTACAAGAAGACTGACTCTTCTTACTGTCTATGTTTTGAACCATTCCTGTGACACTAGTTATAGATTCCGGTGCTTCACTTCATGTTTACAGGATCCCTTGGACCTACTTCTTGACGATGAAACACAGAAATTGCATCGGAATTGAATACAAAAGGCACAATGACGGCTTAAGTACAAGAAGACTGACTCTTCCTACTGTCTATGATTTGAACCATTCCTGTGACACTAGTTTTAGATTCCGATTCTTCACTTCAGGTTTACTGTATCCCTCTGACCTTCTTATTGACGATGAAGCACAGAAATTGCATCGGAATTAAATACAAAAGGCACAATGCCGCCTTAAGTACAAGAAGACTGACTCTTCTTACTGACTACGTTTTGAACCATTCCTGTGACACTAGTTATAGATTCCGATGATTCACTTCAGGTTTACTGTATCCCTCTGACCTTATTGACGATGAAACACAGAAATTGCATCGGAATTAAATAGAAAAGGCACAATGCCGACTTAAGTACAAGATGACTGACTCTTCTTACTGACTATGTTTTGAATCAATCCTGTGACACTAGTTGTAGATTTCGATGCTTCACTTCCGTTTATTGTATCCCTTGGACCTTTTTATTGACGATGAAATACAGATATTGCATCGGAATTAAATAGAAAAGGCACAATGCCGACTTAAGTACAAGAGGACTGACTCTTCTTACTGACTACGTTTTGAACCATTCCTGTGACACTAGTTATAGATTCCGATGCTTCACTTCAGGTTTACTGTATCCCTTGGACCTTCCTGTTAACCATGACACACAGAAATTGCATCGGAATTAACTAAAAAGGCACAATGCCGACTTAAGTACAAGAAGACTGACTCTTCTTACTGACTATGTTTTGAATCAATCCTGTGACACTAGTTGTAGATTCCGATGCTTCACTTCCGGGTTACTGGATCCCTTGGACCTACTTATTGACTATGAAACACAGAAATTGCATCGGAATTAAATACAAAAGGCACAATGACGACTTAAGTACAAGAAGACTGACTCTTCCTACTGTCTATGATTTGAACCATTCCTGTGACACTAGTTTTAGATTCCGATGCTTCACTTCAGGTTTACTGTATCCCTCTGACCTTCTTATTGACGATAAAACACAGAAATTGCATCGGAATTAAATACAAAAGGCACAATGCCGACTTAAGTACAAGAAGACTGACTCCTCTTACTGACTATGTTTTGAACCATTCCTGTGACACAAGTTATTGATTCCGATGCTTCACTTCGGATTACAGTATCCTTTGGATCTTCTTATTGACGATGAAATACAGATATTGCATCGGAATTAAATAGAAAAGGCACAATGCCGACTTCAGTACAAGAAGACTGACTCTTCCTACTGTCTACGTTTTGAACCATTCCTGTGACACTAGTTATAGATTCCGATGTTTCACTTCAGATTTACTGTATCCCTTGGACCTTCCTGTTGACCATGAAACACAGAAATTGCATCGGAATTAAATACAATAGGTACAATGCCGACTTAGGTACAAGAAGACTGACTCTTCTTACTGACTACGTTTTGAACCATTCCTGTGACACTAGTTATAGATTCCGATGATTCACTTCAGGTTTACTGTATCCCTCTGACCTTCTTATTGACGATGAAACACAGAAATTGCATCGGAATTAAATCCAAAATGCACAGTGCTGAATTAAGTACAAGAAGACTGACTCTTCTTACTGTCTATGTTTTGAACCATTCCTGTGACACTAGTTATAGATTCCGATGCTTCACTCCAGGTTTACTGTATCCCTTGGACCTCCTTATTGACGATGAAACACAGATATTGCATCGGAATTAAATAGAAAAGGCACAATGCCGACTTAAGTACAAGAAGACTGACTCTTCTTACTGACTACGTTTTGAACCATTCCTGTGACACTAGTTATAGATTCCGATGATTCACTTCAGGTTTACTGTATCACTCTGACCTTCTTATTGACGATGAAACACAGAAATTGCATCGGAGTTTAATCCAAAAGGCACAGTGCCGAATTAAGTACAAGAAGACTGACTCTTCTTACTGTCTGTGTTTTGAACCATTCCTGGACACTTGTTATAGATTCCGATGCTTCACTCCAGGTTTACTGTATCCCTTGGACCTCCTTATTGACGATGAAACACAGAAATTGCATCGGAATTTAATACGAAAGGCACAATGGCGACTTAAGTACAAGAAGACTGACTCTTCTTACTGACTATGTCTTGAACCATTCCCGTAACACTAGTTATAGATTCCGGTGCGTCACTTCAGGTTTACTGGATCCCTTGGACCTACTTATTGACGATGAAACACAGAAATTGCATCGGAATTAAATACAAAAGGCACAATGACGACTTAAGTACAAGAAGACTGACTCTTCCTACTGTCTATGATTTGAACCATTCCTGTGACACTAGTTTTAGATTCCGATGCTTCACTTCAGGTTTACTGTTTCCCTCTGACCTTCTTATTGACGATGTAACACAGAAATTGCATCGGAATTAAATACAAAAGGCACAATGCCGACTTAAGTACAAGAAGACTGGCTCTTCTTACTGACTATGTTGTGAACCATTCCTGTGACACTAGTTATAGAATCCGATGCTTCACTTCGGTTTACTGTATCCTTTGGACCTTCTTATTGACGATGATTTACCGATATTGCATCCGAATTAAATAGAAAAGGCACAATGCCGACTTAAGTACAAGAAGACTGACTCTCCCTACTGTCTATGTTTTGAACCATTCCTGTGACACTAGTTATAGATTCCGATGCTTCACTTCAGGTTTACTGTATCCCTTGGACCTTCCTGTTGACCATGAAACACAGAAATTGCATCGAAATTAAATACAATATGCACAATGCCGACTTAAGTACAAGAAGACTGACTCTTCTTACTGACTACGCTTTGAACCATTCCTGTGACACTAGTTATAGTTTCCGATGATTCACTTCAGGTTTACTGTATCCCTCTGACCTTCTTATTGACGATGAAACACAGAAATTGCATCGGAATTATATCCAAAAGGCACAGTTCCGAATTAAGTACAACGAGACTGACTCTTCTCACTGTCTATGTTTTGAACCATTCCTGTGACACTACTTATAGATGCCGATGCTTCACTCCAGGTTTACTGTATCCCTTGGACCTCCTTATTGACGATGAAGCACAGAAATTGCATCGGAATTTAATACAAAATGCACATTGACGACTTAAGTACAAGGAGACTGACTCTTCCTACTGTCTATGATTTGAACCATTCCTGTGACACTAGTTTTAGATTCCGATGCTTCACTTCAGGTTTACTGTATCCCTCTGACCTTCTTATTGACGATGAAACACAGAAATTGCATCGGAATGAAATACAAAAGGCACAATGCCGACTTAAGTACAAGAACACTGACTCTTCTTACTGAATTTGTTTTGAACCATTCCTGTGACACTAGTCATAGATTCCCATGCTTCACTTCAGGTTTACTGTATCCCTTGGACCTTCTTATTGACGATGAAGTACAGATATTGCATCGTAATTAAATAGAAAAGGCACAATGCCGACTTAAGTACAAGAAGACTGACTCTTCATACTGTCTATGTTTTGAACCATTCCTGTGACACTAGTTATAGATTCCGAAGCTTCACTTCAGATTTACTGTATCCCTTGGACCTTCTTGTATACCATGAATCACAGAAATTGCATCGGAATTAAATAAAAAGGCACAATGCCGACTTAAGTACAAGAAGACTGATTCTTCTTACTGTCTATGTTTTGAACCATTCCTGTGACACCAGTTATAGATTCGGATCCTTCACTTCAGGTTTACTGTATCCCTTGGACTTTCTTATTGACGATGAAACACAGAAATTGTATCTGAATTAAATAGATAAGGCATAATGCCGACTTATGTACAAGAAGACTGACTCCTCTTACTGACTATGTTTTGAACCATTCCTGTGACACTAGTTATAGATTCCGATGCTTCACTTCAGGTTTACTGTATCCCTTGAACTTTCTTATTGACGATGAAGCACAGAAATTGCATCGGAATTAAATAGAAAAGGCGCAATGCCGACTAAAGTACAAGAAGACTGACTCTTCCTTCTGTCTATGTTTTGAACCATTCCTGTGACACTAGTTCTAGATTCCGACGGTTCACTACAGGTTTACTGTATCCCTCTGACATTCTTATTGACGTTGAAACACAGAAATTGCATCGGAATTATATAAAAAGGCACAATGCCAACTTAAGTACAACAAGACTGACTCTTCCTACTGTCTATGTTTTGAACCATTCCTGTGACACTAGTTACAGATTCCGATGCATCACTTCAGGTCTACTGTATCCCTTGGACCTTCTTATTGACGACGAAACACAGAAATTGCATCGGAATTAAATACAAAAGGCACAATGCCGACTTAAGTACAAGAAGACTGACTCTTCTTACTGACACCGTTTTGAACCATTCTTGTGACACTAGTTATAGATTCCGATGTTTCACTTCAGGTTTACTGTATCCCTTGGACCTCCTTATTGACGATGAAACACAGAAATTGCATCGGAATTTAATACGAAAGGCACAATGGCGACTTAAGTACAAGAAGACTGACTCTTCTTACTGACTATGTTTTGAACCGTTCCTGTGACACTAGTTATAGATTTCGATGCTTCACTTCGGTTTACTGTATCCCTTGGACCTTCTTAT